>NW_024352949.1:1259012-1282674 GCF_902729225.1 Pteropus medius | reverse complement strand
AGGAGGGCCACCAAGTGGTTAAGGGGTTTGTTCCAAGTGCTGCAACACATGAAGCTACAATTCCTGTTACAACTTCCCCTTGGTCTATTAATTATTCCTAAGTCTGAGGGAAGAGAGAGGATGACCACTCCAGCTGCTTTCTGCTAAAAATAGATAGAGTTCGAGGGTTAGAGAAATGAAACTATCCTACATTCAGTTGAACATATTGTTAGTTTTTGGTTTATTATGAATACAACGTAGCCTTCTGCATGACTCTCAACTTCCCCAGAGGTGTTACTCTAGGTTTAGCAGGTTATATTTGCCATTGTATAGATGCCTCCTATATCCCTGAAAACAAGAGAAAAACGAAGATTACTAATCAGAGCAAATTATAAACCAGTTTCTGAGTTTGTAAGGCTGTCAGTAAAGATTTCGAGACATAAGGCTGGAAGCATCCATCTCCTGAGTGGTCCACATAGCACCAGTCACCGAGATTGTTCAAACACGAGCTGTTGTGGTGATCTCTCAAATTTTATATCAAGTTGTCCATCTTTAGCTTTCAGGGCTTGAAAAAAGCAGTTATAGTTTTGAATAATTCCTAGTTAAAGGATGGGAGAAAAATTACAAATAGAAAACATGTTCAAAGAACCACAGACAGATATTGGAGGAAATAAGAATAATTCAGGACTGAGTCCAATTTAGTAGTAGAAAATAAGATAAAACCTAAAAGACAATGACTAGCATAAAAATTTAATATTTACTAGGTATGTTTCAATTTTTATCAAAATGTTTTTTTTCTCCTCTCCAAATACCCCTATTTTTACTAAAAATAGCCAAATTAAGACTCATTCATTTGCAAAATAAGTTGTTTCAATAAACTTGGCCTGATCATTTGCAAAGCCCAGCAAAAATATTAGTTAAGCAGATAGGCACTTTTAATTCTTCTTTGCTGGAATTTGACAAGGAATCTTCAGATTGAACTTAAAAGACCTCACAATGTCAGAAAAGCCAAGGCAAGGACTTGTCCTTAGAAAATGCCTGCAATACCTATAGGTTTTGGGTGAGTTACTCTCTTTTTGAGATCTCCAAAATATCTTGAGGTTTCTTGTGCCTGTCAAGAAATGGCATTCCTTACTCGCATGGAAAGGCTGCTGAGAACCACGAGAGCAAGGTATCAGGCCAATATTTTTAAAGGCTTTAATTGGTTTCCATATGTCAATCTCAGTTCCTTAAAGTTGTTTGGTCATATCTGAGTCTCTGCATTTCTCTAAAATATGACATTCCAGTCAGAGGCTTGGTAATAAAAACTAGTATTCAGTTGTGTCCTGTTATAAAGAGAACAGATTCTTATTGAACTTATGCAAATAGATGCATTGCCATGAACTTAAAAGTACTTAATCAATAAAAGTGTTTGGATTCTGGAGTGGTAAGTAGGGAGGAAAAGAAACACTCCAATTCTGCATAATTATTAGCAAAACTCAGTTCTTACTATGGTGGAGATGAAATTTCCTGAAGTAGCCAAGGGACTGATTAAGACAACATAAAATATGAAACATTATTTTGATAAAACACAGAATCTTTGTTTTCTTCAGGCAGAAACATTTCCCATAATATCTGTAGCAGACCGATAGTCCCAGAATCTCTGTCTTATTTAGCAGAGGGAGAAAACACAACTCAGATTTTGTATTAGCCTGCTTTTGACATTTAAATTTATTTCCAGTCTTGTTTAGTTTAACCATATATAAAGTTTCCTCTTTCAAGATTTCTCTTCACAGACCTTCTGCAGCTTTCTTCATCCCTTCAGTTTGCCTCTTCCTACTCATTTAGAAATAACCAACTTTAGGACAAACTACTTTCTTATAATCTCCTTTAAAATAAATCTCTATACCTTATACCTTGTTACTAAACACTTACATTTCTTTCAGTTGTAATATGTATTCTTAACTCTCAGAGACCTCAATTTCTAATGGCAGTTAGAAAGTAAGCAATTAACATCTTTTAGATTGGCAAATTTATGGATATATTTTGTAACCTTTAGAAGTACTTCATTTGCCCTTGACAATTCTACAGAGGCTAGAAAAAGACAGAGGCAGAAGGCAGCTTTCTATAAGTCTGAAAGAGAGTCAAAGGTTAGCATGACATCAATATAATGGGCCATTGGTAAGTCACCTTCATTTGGCCAAGCTGTGGGGCAACCTGCCATAAGCCAATTCAGCAGTGACATGTTTTCTTCATATTGGATTGCCCCATGTATGTGTTGGCGTAAAGAAGGGTAGGTGGTGACTAAGGCCACCTGGGTCATTTCCTCCCCAGATAATAATATGCTGTCCACTCCCATGTCCCAGAGGTGGAGTAGCCACCCCATGGTAGATTCTGATCCTTTCTGGCAGAACTTAGTGGCCAGCTCTATCAACTCCGCCGATGGATATGGCTAGGAAGAGGTTTGTAGATGTTTAAGAGGAAGAGGCAGATTTCTTGAATCTTGCCTCTCAGGGCATTCTTGTTGAGTCTTTAGTTTCTGAACTAAATTACTAGAAGGCCCAAGACACATGTGGCTTCCTCTGAGAGGGATACCTCTATTTCCTCATTTGACTCAGACTCACTTCCTGCTGTGGGATCTCACTTACTGGGGTTCCATTCAGATTGTGCAGTTACTGCCCCTATGCGAGCTCTTGTTAGCTTATGCTCCTGAACTTTCGCAAAGCAGGAGGCTAGGTTCTGTAGTTATTCACTAGCCTGTTCTAATTGTCACCTAAGAATATTCCTGCTATTGGCTTGTGTGACTCACAGGTCTCTTTCTAGCCTTATTTCCTCTTCCACCTTCTTCACCCTTTCCTCAGTCTGAAACTGTTTAGCAGTAACCTAACGCAGCACCTGCAGAAGGGTCCAGCCCACTGTGGCTGGTACAGCTTGCAGTTCCCCCCTTTTTTTTAAAGGGCATAATTCCCCTATTTTTAGTAAAACCTGTAAGTGGCCCATAAGCATGTTGGGGGCATCCCTCCATTCCCTTGGTAGGCCCCAAGAATCTAAAAGGCTCATCACCTCAAACAACATGGACCCAGAGACCCACCCCGATATTGCCCCCAAGAGACCCCCACCAGACACGTTCTCTCTCTTTCTCGAGATCGAGTGAACCAGTGTACTTTCTGGAATATCCTGATTGCTACACCAATTGTAATTCAGGAACCCCAGGCCTGAAACTTCCTCCTGCTTTTGGATATTCCAGAAAAACCACCAGGAGGACCAGAAGGATGAGAAATGCCATTTATTATTCACAAGGCAGAGAAGCTTCAGCAGTGGCCTGTTGGAGCTGCGGGAAGAGGCTGCTCCTGACCGAGAACAAGCAGAGCTTTTTATCCCCACAAGCAGAGGGAGGAGCAGCCACCTTCTCAGATGGATGGGAGCAAGATGTGCTGCTTGGTTACAGGAGAAGATAACATCTGTGGAAGCAGTAGAAAATATCTTTGAGTGTAGGCATTGCTGAAAGTTCTTCATATACTGCTTTCCTTGGCTGCTGGCTAGGCAGCTATCAGTCTTCTGAGTATGTGGAAGGGCTATGCTCTGAGTTAATACTACAGGGTCCTCCCTGAATGAGATGATAGCTGTTTTTAACATGGATATGTGGCTGTAGTATGTGTAAATGTAATACTCTCTAAGTATAGTAATTGGTGATTTTTGCAATAAAGAGGTATTGGCAACCATGGGAAGTTGAATAGTGTGGAGGGCAGCATTTTAAGGAGCTTATTTTATCCCAAGTTAATTTGAGGGTTAGAAAGAGAAAAGAGAAAGCAGAAGGCATTGAAGCAGAATTTAAGAGATGGCATGAAACAGTATCCCAGGTAAATCATAGGCGCAATGATAAATGGAGACAGAAAAAAGTAATCATAGCAGAATTGGAGTTGGGAAACACTATAAAGTGAGGCAGGTTGGCAATGCTCAGTGGGAAGAGTTGCAGAAAGAGCTGTATCTAAGGGAAGAACCAGAGGCAGAGTGGGTTCTCCAGAAAAAGGATGGCCCTGGAGACTGCCTGGAAGTGGGGCTTACTCTGACCAAGATGAATGAGTCTACCATGACAGGTGTATGTCCTCCCTTACCTGATGATAGAACTGGATCTCTGTTGGGGTTAGTAACAGTTTTTTTTTCCCAAGAAGAGAGAGAGGAAAAGCCAGGAAGAAACTATATTAGATAAGGTTTGGGTGCATAGTTTAATCTTTATGCAATGGACAGCATTGCATAGTTTATTCTTTATGCAGTGGATAACATTGGCTGAGCTGGCTTGCTTCTTCTTGTGCTTGTCTAAATGTTTCATGAGAAGGTCCCTGGCTAGGGCCCTTTATGCAACTTAGCCTGTTCATAGTGCTGTAATAAAGTACCATATACCAGGCATTTTATAAACATCAGAAATATATTTATCACAGTTTGGAGGTTGAAAGCTTGAGATGAGGTGCAAGGATGGTCTGGTGATGGCCTCCTCTAGGTTGAGGACGTCTTGCATCCTCCCATGGCAGAAGTGGATATAAGTAAATATATATAAATAAATATATATTAATTCCAAACAAATCATTTCCAAGCAAAATACTTTTGTTTGTATATATATGTGTGTCTGTATATGTATCTCTGCCTATTTATCTATTATCTATCTATCTATTATCATCATAATCATCTATCATCTATCTATCTGTCTATCAGTCTATCTATTTCCACATATATGAAAATGAAAAGAATTCATTTGGAAAGGAATTCACAAGTTTACATAAACCATCAATCACTTATCACTTTGTCTGACTTTTTAAAAAACTTTATGAGTTTACTTAAGTATTTTTAATCTAATTACTTTGAAGTACTGCTGTTATCAGAGTTCTCACAGCTCAAGCTCCTAGTTCCAGAGTTCAAGTTAACTATGCATTTGAAATGTAAAGGACAGAACCTCAGACTGAAGAAATTGCTTCATTTGTTGACCTTGTGTTGAATGATGCTAATGCCAGCCTCAAGGGGCAGGGATGTGTAGTACCAAGAAATCTGGAATTAGGTAGTACCAAGAGAGCCCAGTTTAAGTGGTAAGATCTGGAATGTAGGCTGCAATGGCTAGAGTAGTTGAGAAGGCTATGTGACAGAGGTTTGCTGAGAGCAGACACTGACCTGGAGGTGCTCAGAGGATGTGCAGGTGGACAGCAGGTTTGCAGGTCATTGTTCCTGGCTTGTGCTGGGGCCCAGCTCCTGGGGGAGGTGGGGGATAGATATTGCATACATCAACCATGGCTCTTCCAAAGGAAGTCTGCAAGGGCCATTACAGAATATTTCCTGGGAGTGTCAGCTTTCCAACCTTTCAAAATCCTGACTTTGTTTCAAAATCATGCTTCTTTTCTCATATAAAGCCCTTAAGTTTAGCTTCTGCCCAAGAAAGAATGAAAACAAATTAATAGTAATTTAGCAAAATGTTTAATTTACTGTATTGAAGTTGAATTTTCATGCCAGTTTCACATTGGTTTTCGGAGGTGTTTGATTCTGTCCCTCTACACATACACAATTTTGACCAGCACATAGGTGTTTTTGGAATAAAATTTATACTACATTAATATTAACAGAGTGAAAAATGCTTGGTTCTTCAAGAAAAGTTTACTTGGGGGTCTTCTTGACTCTTTCTAGCAAATGGGGAAAGAGTGAAGTGTGGTGTGGCAATTCATCACCTAAACTGACACCCAGGAGGCTGAATCCAGGTGGGCTATCTGAGATTAGGCTTCTGATAACACAAGGGTGGGTGGGGGTCCATTCCATAGACTCTCAATGAAATTATTCAAGTTTGCTTTGTCAGCACCTGCTTCTGAATAGCTATTGCTTATGATGCTATCTATGTTTGTGATCTCTCCCACTGGAAGACTGTCCTATAAATGGCCAAAACCAGTGTGTGAGTATAATATCACTGCAGTGTGGATGTAAGAAGCCCAGTTGCAGGAAAACCTCTGGGGTCCCTGCCCAACAACAACAACAACAACAACAACAATGAAGACCCATGGGTTTCTCATGTGGTGGAGGTGGCATGCCTTACCTGGGTATGTGGCAGGAGGAGTCTTGCCCTGTGCCTGGCCTGGGCATATTATTCTGGAGAGGGCTACCAAGGGGGCCTGCTTAAGTTTCTCCCTGCCCAGCAGCCAGCTCTATTCTCTGGAGATAGTTCTTAGACCATCTGGAAGGGCAAGAACTGAGCTCTAGGCCCAGTGGGCAGAGGCTGTCAAATGGGTGATTCTGCAGCTCCTCAGGAAGGGACTTCGAATTTGAGGTCTTCCTCTCACTTGCTCACTGGTTTAAAATTCCTTTAACAGGAGAAGAATTCTTCCAAAGGAGTCAGGTTTAAAGTCCTCATACTTCTTTTGGCAATTTGTGAGAAATTTGTCGTTGGGCCTGGCCTCCTCAGAGCTTTGGGTATTAATGAAAATATTTTATTATTGACTGTAAAATTATGAAAAAAAGTCACTATTTTGGAAAACATAATTTTTAAGGATGAAGAGGCTTTTGAAGACTTATTATGTAGCTGTGTGAATTTGAGCAAGTTGTCATAATCTTTTTAGATCTCAAGTCACACTTCTTTAAGAAGAAGCGATTGTACCATATGATCTATTTCAGCCTCAAAATGTTATGATTCTCTATTTTTATAATTAGAAAAACAATACATATGTTATAGGTTCAGTTGATAATGCTGATTAAAAATCACACTGAAATATAAATGGCCAATATCAGATCCTTTCCTAAGATCAAGTAATGATAAAGGGCAGGAGTGTAGAAGAATGAACATAAATGAAAGCCAAAAAAAGTACTTTAAAAGTGTCAGAAATAAATTGCATTGCCCACACAGGATTTGAGTCCCTATTTTGCTATTAATCTCTCTGTGGCCTTGAGAACGTTGCTTGACCTCTCTGTGTTTCAGTTTCCTAATTTATAAGATGATGGAGCCCAGTTCATGTTGGATAAAGCAGTTAGAAGAGTGACTGATTTGTGTAAGGGCTACTTAAAAGGTTACTATTTTTATTCATGATGTTTTTTTGGTAAGCCACATCCTAGTTAGAAGCATGTTGGAGTCATTCTTCTCTTAATACAAGATCAATTCTGAGTCAAAGTAGAAGGAAGTAAAGGGAAGAATAGAAGTTTTAGCCTTGGCTTTAACAAGTTGAAGTATTGGGAAATGGCATCACATTCTATGGATCTCAATCTAAAGAGCTCCATAAAAAATCCATGACTGGCATAACACTTTGAGGAACTACTTTTTTAAGTTTGTCTGAAATTTACATGGATTTAGAGAGACTGTTACACTTTAAGACATTTAAGCATTTTTCAAGAGTGATTTATACCAGTTTTAAAAGTTTAAAAAATGTTCTCTTTTAGGATGATCTCAGTTATTTATATTCTTAAATGTTCTACTTTGAATGCATTTAAATAACATGTAGTGTAAAATCTTTTGATGCCCCTTTCATTGACTTCATCACCTAGACACAGGAGTCCTGGGGACCTGTGCCATCCTCTCTTTATGCTATCCATACCAACTGCCCTTGATCTTTCCCTGAGCATCAGAACTTCCTCACAACCCTTGTTTCCCTTTGCAGTCCAGCAGCCCGATCCAGTGGCTTTGCCTTCCTCCCAGGCCTGTGAGGTCTCTCTTAGGTAAGGTCACAGAGAATAGAGTAAATGTTGCCTGTGATTTTTTTTCTTTATGGCCCAGTTCTTCTCTAAACTACTTTCTCTTAGTTAATACTTTGTAATGTACCAAACAATTTAATTATTTACATGGTGCTCTTCCTTCCACCAATTCGTTCTTTTGCCTTTCTCTGACTAATTTCACTTAGCATAATACCCTCTAGGTCTATCTATTACATTTGTTATGTCATTATAATCGTTAGATTTCATTTTCTTATGGCCGAGTAATATTTCATTGTATATATGTACCACATCTTATTTATCTAATCATCTATCAAAGGATATTTAGGTTGCTTCCATATCTTGGCTATTGTAAATAACATTGCAGTGAACATAGGGGTACATACATCTTTTCAAATTCGTGTTTTGGTTTTCTTCAGATAAAAACCCAGAGTAGAATTGCGGGGTCATAAGGTAGTTCTATTTTTAAAATTTTGAAGAAACTTCAAACTGTTTTCCATAGTGGCTGTATGAATTTGAAATCCCTCTAATGGTGTATGAGGATTCTCTTTTCTCCACATCCTCACCAACACTTAGTGATTTTTGATTTATTGATAATAGCTATTGTGACAGGTATGATGTGGTATCTCACTGTGCTTTTAATTTGCATTTCTCTAAAGATTAGTGATGTTGAGAATCTTTATCATGTGTCTATTGGCTATCTGTATGTCCGTTTGGAGAAATATCTATTCAGGTCTTTGACCCATTTTTAAATTGGATTTTTGTTTTTGTTGTTGTTGTTGAGTTATATGAGTTCTTTATAAATTTTGGATATTAACCCCTTATCAGATGTATGATATGTAGGGAGCCAAAGCTCCCCAAATTCAAAAGAGTGCATGGTTTATCTCAGGAGGCCTGCTTGCATAAAAAAGTAAAGGCTGGTTCTGTTGAATTTCAGGAAGAAGAAGGTTAAGTATAGCCTAAGGGAGTGTCGAAGGGAGTGTCAATTGCACCTGGATCTTCAGGATGTTACTTTTGTGTTGTTTTGAAATGCACAAAGAAACAGATTGTGTTTAAAAGGAGGTTAAGAAATAAACTCGGAGAGGCAGTTGTGAGATCTGCTCTCCCTCCTGCACCCTGTCTGTCTTCTCTTTTTTCTCAGTCCCCGCTCCCCCATTCAGGTACCCGGTTTGACTTGGTCGGCTGGCTTCCGACAATGATAGGCAAAAATCTTCTCTTATTCACTAGGCTTTTTTTTGTTTGTTTTGTTTTCTTTTTGATGATTTCCTTTGCTGTGCAAAAACTTTTATTTTATTGTAGTCCCATTTTTTTTTTCTTTTGTTTTCCTTGCCCCAGGAGATATATTCAAAACATATTACTAGGATCAATGTCAGAGTTAACTGCCTATGTTTTCTTATGGTTTCAGGTCTTACATTTAATTCTTTAATCCATTTTGAGTTTATTATTGTATATGGTATCAGAAGGTGGTCCAGTTTTATTTTTTTTGCCTGTATATGTCCCGTTGTCCCAACATCATTTATTGAATAAATTTTCTTTACCTCATTGTATATTCTTGCCCACTTTGTCATATATTAAATGAGCATATAGGCATGGATTTATTTCTGTTCCATTGATCTGTGTGTCTGTTTTTATGCTAGTACCATGCTGTTTTGATTACTATAGCCTTGTAGTATAGTTTGATATCAGGTAGCATGATACCTTAAAATTTGTTTTTCTTTCTCAAGATTGTCATGGCTATTCAGAGTCTTTTATTGTTCCATATAAGTTTTTGGGTTGTTTGTTCTAATCCTGAGATAAATGCCTTCAAATTTGTTTTTCTCAAGATTGTCATGGCTATTCAGAGTCTTTTATTGTTCCATATAAGTTTTTGGGTTATTTGTTCTAATCCCGAGATAAATGCCATTGATGTTTTGATAGAGATTGCATTATCTATAGAGTGCTTTGGATAGTATGGACATTTTAATGATGTTAATCTTCCTATCAATGAGCATGGTATATGCTTTCATTTATTTGTGTCTTCTTAAATTTCTTTTTTCAGTGACATAATTTTCCAAGTACAGGTCTTTTACCTTCTTGGTTAAATTTATTCCTAGGTACTTTATTGTTTTTGATGCAATTGTAAATGAGATTATTTTCAAAATTTCACTTTCTGATAATTTATCATTAGTGTATAAATATGCAATTGATTTCTGATATTAATTTTGCATACTGTTATGTTAATGAATTAGTTTATCAGTTCTAATAATTTTTTTTAATGAAATCTTTAGGGTTCTGACTATAGAGTATCATTTCAGCTACAAATGATGACAGTTTTACTCTTCCTTTCTAATTTAGATGCATTTTATTTATCTTTCTTGTCTGATTGTTGTGGCTAGTCCAATATTATGTTGAATAAAAGTGGTGAAAGTGGACATACTTGTGTTATTCCTGATCTTAAGGAAAAGAAATTAAGCTTTCTCCTGTTGATTATGATGTTAGCTATGGGTATGTCATATATGGCTTTAGTATGTTGAGGTATGATACCTTTATTCCCATTTTGATGAGAGTTTTTATCATAAATGTTTGCTGGATATTGTCAAATGCCCTCTGCACCTATTGATATGATTATATAAATTTTCTTTCAATTTGTGAGTGTGTTGTATCACATTAAATGACTTTGGGTATTAAATCAAACTTGCAAATAACAACTTGATCATGTTTGATCTTTTTAATGTATTGTTAATATTTTTCGAGGATTTTTGCATCTATGTTCATTAGAAATTTTGGCCTATAATATTTTGTGATATCTTCTTTTTTCATTAAATTTATTTCTTTTATGGTGCCATTGGTTAACAAGATCCAATAATGATTCTCATATGCATATATGCATTCCTGGCCTGTGCCTTCTTATGGAGGGGCGGAGGGCTTAGGTTGAGATATTTTTCACTACTCTGACTGGTACTTTCCCACTCCTAGCCCTTCTCCTCTGTCATCCCCCTGGCTCCCCAGGTCCACAAAAGGACAGAAAGTATGGGAGTCTTTTTTTTTCCCCCAGGGAGTGGGGAGGCTCCTAGACACTGAGAACATTTCACCACTTTGTCCCCTGACCCTCTCTCAGTACTGCTCCTTGGGGAAAATTTAACACTGGGAAAGCCAGCACCTTTCTCTTTTGCCTCTTGCCTGAACTGTTGCAGCAAGTGAATAAAGGCTTGTTACTTTTGGTGCGTCCTGTCCTAATTGAACATTTCAATGCTTTTGTTTGAGATTTAGTTTTCTCTTTTTCATGTGTCATAAGTTGGAAGGTTAGGCTGTTGATTTGAGAGCTTCCTCCATTTACACCTGTAAGCACTGCTTTAGCTACATTCCATAAGTTTTGGTAGGTTGTATTTTCATTTTCATTATGTAAATAATTTTTCATTTTCCTGTAATTTCTTCTTTGACTCACTGGTTATTTCGGTGATGTGTTGTTTGATTTGTGAATTTCGTTAGTATTAACTCCATATTTTACTCTACCGTGATCAAAGAACATACTTTGCACAATTCCAATCCTTTTAAATTTATCGAGATATGTTTTATGGCCTAGCATGTGGTCTATCCTAGAGACTTCCATGCTCATTTAAGAGAGTGTATCCTGCTGTTGTTGGATAAAGCATCTGTTAAGTCTAGTTGGTTTATAGTACTTTTAAGTATTTTATTTCCTAGCTTGTGTATGTCTAGCTTTTCTATCCAATATTGAAAATGAGGTGTTGAAGTCTCCAACTATCATAATTGAATTTTATTTCTCCTTCAGTTTTGTCAGTTTTTGTTTAATATATTTTGGGTCTTTGTTGTTAGATGTATGTATGTTTTAAATTGTTATATATCTTTTTAATGAATTGACCCTTTTATCATTATAAAATGTCCCTCTTTAATCACTAGTAGCATTTTTTTGCTTTTAAAGTCTATTTTCTCTGATGTTATTATAACTAGTCAAGATGTCTTATGGTTGCTGTTTGTGTGGTATATCTTTATCATCTTTTTACTTTCAACTTATTTGTACCTTTGAATCTAAATTCTGTCCTGTGTACAGAGCATATACTGGGTTCTCGTATTTTTATTCAGTATGAAAATCTCAGTCTTTCAGATTATTTAATTGATTAGATTTTTGATTCCTTCATGTTTAACATTATTGTTGATATAGCTGGATTTACATCCACTATTTTACATTTTGTTTTCTATATGTCTCGTGTCCCTTTTCATTTTCTTACCCTTTTTCTGCATTCTGTTACAGAAGGTGAATAGTTCCTTGCCTAACATTTTAATGCCTTTAATTATTTTTTCATCATTTTTTTGTGTTATTTTCTTGGTGGTTGCTCTAGGGCTTACCATATACATCTCAACTTACCATAATCTACTTCAGATTTATATTAACTTAATGCAGTGAGATCTGGAAATGCCTGCCTCATTCTTGAGCCAGTTGCAACCAGATGAAGCAGTGTGCCTACAACCACATCACAAGAGCAACAAGAGAAGGTGTGAGCAGGACTGGTTAGTTACTAAAGTGTCTTAGCCCTTGGCTGTGCATTAGATTCATTTCTATCTCTTCAAAAAAATGTCAGTCTATCTTTCTACTGCAGAGTTTTTGGGTCTGCCGGTCAGTGGGTGTGACCTGGGCATCAGCATTAAGTTTTTCAGGTGATTTTAACATGTCAGAGTTCAGAACCAGGAACAACACAATATACCTCCTGAGGCTGCGATTTCTGTGGCGCTGAGGTCACCAAGCTACACTGTCTCTAATTCCCAAGTTGTTCAAGCAACTACCTGACAGTCTCACCAGAATTGTTAAGTATCCAGTTTTCCTGAGCAAAAGCTTAGTGCTTGCCAGAACTCTTTTATTTAGACACTAACTGCCATACTCTCAATGCCCAAATTCTGCAATGCCCAAATTCCAAGAATCAAAATTAGGTTATTATACACACGCCTCTACCCATCCCTATAATGCCCATGGAAAAACTCTTCTTTTTCTCTCACCTGACCTGTCCTTTCTGTCACTCCTCTCCTGTGTATGTTTGGGCTTATGATCAGCAGCTGCTTTAATTACTAACTCAGTATCTCAATGAAGAAGAGATATTTTCAGAGAATACATCTGTCCAGAGCTTGACAACTATGAACCCATTTAGTGTACTAGGTAAGGATAATCAGGTAGGATTCATCTGTAGGTGTGAACAAGTCTACATGGGATTTATGTTTTGTGTCTACTCTCATGTATGCTTGATTAGGGAAGGAATGTTAGAAATGAGCAATTAACAGTAGGGGTTAGAGGAAAGACCATCCCCTTCCACATACCCATACTTATGCTATGTAGATTTTATTTTTTTAATTATTCCTTAAAAACTATCCGATTGTCTGGATCCGATGGCTAGAGCTCTAAGAAGCATAGAATGTTTTATGCTGTATGAAAAATAAATAAAAAATATAAACTCACAACATTTGGATCCACAACAGTACTGTTTTACTATGACTATATTACTGTTGATCTTTTCGCTTATATTGGTCAATATTTACTTTATATATTTTTGTTGAGTGCATAAAAGTTTATTATGGTTATATCTGCTTGTCAGATTGATTCCTTTATCATTATGCAATTTTCTTCTTTGTCTCTTAGCATAGCCTTTGTTTTAAGGTCTATTTTCTCTGATATAAGCATTGCTACTCCAGCATTTTTTTCATTTCTATTTGCGTGAAATGTCTTTTCTATCCCTTTACTTTGAGTCTGTGTGTGTCTTCGATCTGAAGTAGGTCTCTTGCAGACAGCTCATATATGAGTCTTTTTTAAAAATTCATTTAGCTACCCTGTCATTTGATTGGAGAACTAATCCATTTACATTTAAATTGATTATTGATAGGTCTATAATTATCACCATTTTATTATTCATATTTATGTTTTTTCCCCATTCTTCTTCTTAAAGGAGTTCCGATACTATTTCTTGTAATACTGGCTTGGTGGTGATGAATTCCTTTAGCTTTTTCCTATTGGGAAAGCCCTTTCTTTCACCTTGAATTTTTGTTGATAGCCTTGCTGGGTATAGTAGTCTTAGTTGTAGGTCTTACTTTCCATTACTTCATTTTTTAAAAATTAATTTACGTATTTTTTATGGTGTCATTGGTTAATGAAATCCAGTAAGTTTCAGCTGTACACTTTAGCAGTAAGGCATATATATATATTTACACTGTGTGTTCACCTCCCATAGTTAGATTTCTTTCTGTGACCACATATTTGACCCATCTACCACCCCCCTTCCCCCTCCCTTCTGGTAACCACTAGCCTATAGTCCACGTCCATGAGTCTCTGTTTGTTTGCCCTGCTCATTTGTTGCTTTTAGGTTTATGTCCTACATATAAGTGATACCATGTGATTCTGGCCACCGTGAATAATGCTGCAATGAACATCAGTGTGCAAATATCTTTTCGGATATGAGTTTTCAAGTCCAGCAATCCCTCTCCATTTACTCCATTACTTCAAATATTTCCTGCCAATCCCTTCTAGACTGCAAAGTTTCTGCTGAGAATCAGCTGATAGTCTTATAGGAGCTCCCTTGTAAGTAACTAGCTGCCTTTCTCTTGCTACTTTTAGAATTCTCTTTCTGACTTTAACCTTTGCCATTTTAATTATGATGTGTCTTGGTGTGGGCCTCTTTGAGTTCATCCTTTTTGGGACTCTTTGCACTTCCTGGAATTGTATATCTATTTTCTTGACTAGATTAGGCAAGTTTTCTGTCATGATTACTTCAAATAGGTTCTTAACACCTTGCTTTCTCTTTTTTCCTTCTAGTACCCATATCCTGTGAATGTTGGTATGCTTGATGTTGTCCTGGAGGTTTCTTCAACTTTCCTCGTTTTTATTTTTTTTTGGGGGGGGAGGCATGAAGGAGAATTTTTTTTTTTTTTCAGGTTCATTGGCATGTGTGTTGGCTGCACTGCACTGCCCTTGTTTTAAATTGCCAGTCTGATCCTCTGCTGTTTTATTTTGTTATTAATTTCTTTAGTGTGGTCTTCATTTAGTTGTAAGGCAGTCCTTCCTTCGGACTGGTTTCTTTTTTTTGGGTTTCTATATGTACTTTGACTGTAACCCTATCTGTTTGAGTTCTCCACAGGGTCATCAATTTCTTTCTGGTTCTGAGCATGTGTGACATCCTATAACCAGCATTTTGAATTCTGTATCTAGTAGGTTGCCTCCATTTCATTTAGTCCTTTTTCTGGAGTTTTGGACTGTTTTTTTCATTTGGAACATGTTTCTTCATTTTCTCATTTTGGCTGTGTCTCTGTTCACTTCTTTGTATTATGTAGATTTGCTATATCTCCCAATCCTGACCAGGTAGCCTAATGTAGTAGGTGCCCTGTGTGGTCCAGTAGCAGTCTCCTTGATCACCTGCATTGGATATTCCAGGAGTTTTTCTTGTGTGAGTTGTACTTAAGCTTCAATTGCCTTTAGCGTGGCAACAGGCATGGATGGGATTGACTCTCAGGATGACTGGCTGTGAGGAATGGCCACATCCAAAGGGTATGACCCGCTTTGTGCAGACTGGGATTTGAAATGGGATTCACTCCAGCAGCTCATGTGCCCTGTTGAGACCACCCTTTGGGTGTGCCGCTTTTGGTGCTAATCAGGGGGTGCTCTGCTGTCGTCTGACTCTAGCCTCGGAGAGTGTTGGTTCTGGAGCTTCTTTGTAGGGCAAGATCAGCCACTGCCTGTGACCACCCAGGGCTACCTAGTATGAGCTACCAAGTGATTCGCAGTGGTTTCTGCCTGTGCTGGAGCTAGAGGCAAGTAGGAGAGTCCATGCTATAAACTGAAGCCAGCTGACACCAATATGGGTCTGGGGTAGCTTAGCAAAAAGGTCCAGGGTAGCCCCAATGCCTGAAGCTACCTGCCAGCTTCCTGTAAGCTCAGCAGCTGAAAGAGCCTTTGGTGGTACTCAAGTTGGGTGGAGCGGGGGTCCTAAGGAGCCATCGGGGTAAGTGAGTGGATTTTACCCAGACATTGCAGATTTTTATTTGGTGCCAGTGCTGAGCCAGTGGCCACTTGCAAAAGTCTCTGATCACACCAAGGCCAGCTGTTTCCTGCCTTGGGCCTGCAGACCCCCAAGATTTGTTGAAGAAATACAGCAGTTTAGGCCAGGTAGGTTGCCCACCACTGAAAGTTCTCCTGAGGTGTGCTGTCCAATGCTTGTTGACCGCTGTCGAAGGAGTCCCCTGCCAAGAATGCAGGTTGCTGAGAAATGAAATTGCCACATCAATTTGTGAGTTAGGTGGGGCAGGATGAGTTGGGGTGACTCAGGGAGTCACTGGGGTGGAGTGAGCAGAGTTCACCAGGCCAATGCAGATTGAGAATTGGCCTTGTGGGGGGAGGGGTCAACACAGGTAAAATGGAGCTGCCTGTAGGCTGCATAGGAGGAGGCTCAACACAGGGACAATGGCATCAGCTGTTCCCTCAGCCCTCGTCATGAAGCCACACAGCTCAGTCTTTTCCTGTATGTCTCTGGTGCCTCCCAAGCTGCTGATCCTCCGTTGGAGCCCAGAGTGATTGTCAGCGAATGAGTGAGACTGTGCGTGGTGGCATCTGAATTTCCTGCTTCCATTCATCTCACCTGGAGGGTTAGAATCCCGGCCGATTTTCATCACCACATTTTGTTGGGACTCCTCTTCCCACCACTGGAAACCTGGGCTGGAAAGCCTAGTATGTGGCTGGTGCCCAGGGACCTCCCCCAGGGGACCTCTACAGTCTATATATCCCTCTCTATGCTCAACTGCCACACACAGGTGTGGGACCAGCCCGTTTCTTGTCTCCGTCCCTCCTACCAGTCTCAATGTGGCCTATTCTTTATATCATTAGCTATAGGAGTTTTATTCAGCTAGTCTTCATGTGGTTCTCCAGGTTGATTGTTCTAGAATTACCTGTAATTTCGATGTGGTCATGG
Source organism: Pteropus medius (assembly GCF_902729225.1). Taxonomy (NCBI): domain Eukaryota; kingdom Metazoa; phylum Chordata; class Mammalia; order Chiroptera; family Pteropodidae; genus Pteropus; species Pteropus medius. The sequence goes on along the minus strand of NW_024352949.1, from coordinate 1,266,112 downwards.
GAGGAGCATTTACCTACCCCACCATCTTGACCAAATACCAGCTATTATTATTATTACTATTAGCATGGGAGAAACATGCTAAGTATAAATTTTGAAACTATCATTTTGTGTGTATATGCATGTTTATGTGTGTAGGTAGCAGGGAAAGGACGTATGTGGAGAACTGCATAGGAAGGCAACACAAGAGATTAGATGACAGATGAAGTGGTTGACATTATATAGTATGGTGGCAGTGGAAATGGAGAGAAGGAAGTGGACTTGTGGGAAATTGAGTGTGGAATGGGTAATGAGGGAAAGGAACACGCCAAAGACAATTTCTAGATTCTGGAATGCAGCATAGAATATCAGAGAGGAGCAGGCTGTGGAAGGAGGGTGATGAGTTTGGTCTTGTGTGTGCCTATGAATCCCCAGGAGGGGCTAGCCAGTGGGAGTTTGTATGTACTTGTCGAGATCCAGAGGAGATGTCTTGGATGCAAGATTTAAACTGGGAGCTCTCAACGTATTTTTAAAATCAATTTATTTCCCAATTACAGTTGACATGATATTATATTAGTTTCAGGTGCACAACATAGTGATTAGACTCAACATATTAATGGTAATTGAGAGTAACAGATAGTCTATGGCAAGAAGGGTCATGGGCTTTGAATCAAGAGCAAAAGGTGCTTCAGTGTGTACTATCAGGGAAAAAAAGTAGAAGGAAGCAAAGGAGATTAATAGGAGGAATTCTAAGGTTGGCCTAGAGAACGTGGAATCCTAGGACTCCAGGGAAAAAAGTGCTTCAGGAAGACAAGAAGGGTTACCCATATGTTGCTGAGAAGCCACATACGATTAGAGTGCATCCACTGGGTAAATTGACATGGAGATAGTTTAATGTCATTGTGAGAACTTTCTTTTTTTAATGGTGTCATTGGCTAACAAAATCCAATAGGTTTCAGCTGTACACTTTAACAGTAAGGCATATAAATATTTACACTGTGTGTTCACCTGCCATAGTTAGATTTCTTTCTGTCACCACATATTTGACCCCTTTACCCTATCTACCTCCCCTCCCCATGCTTCCCCCTACCCTCAGATAACCACTACTCTTTTGTCCATGTCCATCAGTCTCTGTTTGTTTGTCCTGTACATTTGTTGCTTTTAGGTTTATATCCCACGTATAAGTGATACCATGTGATTCTGAACTTTTGCTGTCTGGCTTATTTTGCTTAGCACGATTATCTCGAGATCCATCCAGGTTGTCGCAAATGGCAGAATTTCTTCTCTTCTTATCGCTGAGTAATATTCTATTGTATATAGTACCACAGCTTCTTTAGCCAACCGTCTATCGCAGGACACTTCGGTTGCTTCCATGACCTGACCACCGTGAATAATGCTGCAATGAACTTTGGTGTGCAAATATCTTTTTGGATATGGGTTTTCAAGTCTTTGGGGTAAATACCCAGTAGAGGGATTGCTGGATCATATGGTAGATCAATTCTTAGTTTTTTGAGGAACCTCCATACTGTTTTCCATAGTGGCTGTACCAATTTGCAGTCCCACCAGCAGTGTATGAGGGTTCCTTTTTCTCTGCATCCTCTCCTACATTTGTTATTACTTGTCCTGTTGATTATAGCTATTCTAACAGGTGCGAGATGGTATCTCATTGTGGTTTTGATTTGCATTTCCCTAATAGTTGGTGATGTTGAGCATCTTTTCATATATGTCTTGACCATTTGTATGTCCTCTAGGAGAAGGGTCTGTTGAGGTCCTCTGCCCATTAATTGATTGGTTCGTTTGTTTTGTTGTTGTTGTTGTTGAGTTGTATGAGTTCTTTGTATATTTTGGATTTTGGGCCCTTATCAGAGGCGTAGCTTGCAAACAAATTTTTCCATTCAGATGGTTGTCTCTTTACCTTGTTGACGGTTTCTTTTGCTAAACAGAAGCTTTTTAGTTTGATGTAGTCCCATTCGTTTATTTTGTTTTTACTTCCCTTGCCTTGGATGTCAAATTCATAAAATTCTCTTTAAGTCCAAGGTCCTTGAGTTTAGTTCCTATGTTTTCTTCTATGCATTTTATTGTTTCAGGTCTTATATTCAGGTCCTTAATCCATTTTGAGTTAATTTTGGTGTGTGGTGATAGACAACAGCCTAGTTTCATTCTTTTGAAGGTGGCTTTCCAGTTTTCCCAGCACCATTTATTGAAGAGGCTTTCCTTTCTCCACTGTATGTTCTTGGCTTTTTTGTTGAAAATTATTTGCCCATATAAATATGGGTTTACTTCTGGACCCTCGATTCCGTTCCACTGGTCCGTGTGTCTGTTTTGCTGCCAATACCATGCCGTTTTGATTACTGTTGCTTTGTAGTATAATTTGAAGTCAGGCAGAGTGATGCCTCCAGCCTTGTTCTTTTTTCTCAGGATGGCCTTGACAATTCAGGGTCTTTTGTGCTTTTATACAAATCTGATGATTTTTTTGTTCTATTTCTTTAAAAACTGCCCATGAGATTTTGATGGGGATTGCATTAAATCTGTATAATGCATTAGGGAATATGGTCATTTTAACCTCTTGTTGATTCTTCCAATTCAAGAACATGAAATATCTTTCCATTTCTTTGTATCTTCTTCGATTTCTTTTAATAGGGTCTTATAGTTTTCATTATATAGGTCCTTCACATGTTTCCTTAGATTTATTCCTAGGTATTTTATTCTTTTTGGTGCAATTGCAAAAGGAAATATTTTTTCCAGTTCTTTTTCTGAACTTCGTTATTAGAGTATAGGAATACTATGAATTTTTGAACGTCGATTTTGTAACCAGATACTTTACTGTAGCTGCTTATTGTTTCTAGAAGTTTTTTGTTTGTTTGTTTGTTTGTTTGTTTGTGGAGCCTTTAGGGCTTTCTATATAGAGAATCATGTCATCCATAAATAGTGACAGTTTGACTTATTCGTTTCATTTGGATGTCTTGTTTATCTTTCTCTTGCCTGATTGCACTCGCTAGGACCTCCACTGTTATATTGAATAACAGTGGCGATAGTGGAGAGCCTTGCCTTTTTCCTGATCTTAGAGAGACAGTTTTTAGTTTTTCACCATTAAATGTAATGTTGGCTGAGGTTTTGTCATATGCGGCCTTTATTATGTTAAGGTACTTTATTTCTATACTGATTTTGTTAAGTGTTTTGATCATAAATGGATGTTGTATCTTGTCGAAGGATTTTTCTGGATCCATTGATATGATCATATGATTCTTGTTTTTTAATTTGATTATGTGGTGTATCACATTAATTGGTTTGTGTACGTTGAATCATCCCTGTGCCTCTGGAATGAAACCCACTTGATCCTGTGTATAATCTTAAAAATGTTGCTGTATTCGGTTTGCTAGTATCTTATTTAGGATTTTTGCATCTGTGTTCCTGAGAGATATTGGTCCGTAGTTTTCTTTTTCTGTGTTATCTTTACCAGGTTTTGGTATCAGGGTAATATTGGCCTCATAAAATGAGTTGGGAAGTATTGCCTCCTCTTGGATTTTTTGAAAGAGTTTGAGGAGAATAGATATTAAATCTTTGAATGTTTGGTAGTATTCACCGGTGAAGCCATCTGGTCTTGGACTTTTACTTTTTGGCAGGTTTTTGATGATTGTTTCAATTTCCATACTGTTGATTGGTCTGTTTAGATTTTTCAGATCTTTTTAATTCAGTCTAGGTAGGTTGTATCTTTCTAGTACTGGTCCATTTCTTCTAGGTTATTGAATTTGGTGTTATAAACTTTTTCATAGTATTCTTGAATGATCTTTTATATTTCTGAGATGTCAGTCAGAATTTCCCCTCTTTCATCCCTGATTTTATTTGTATTCTTTCTCTTTTGTTCTTAGTGAGTCTAGCCAGGGGATTGTCAATTTTATTAACCACCTCAAAGAACCATCTTTTTGTTGCATTTATTTTTTCTATTGTTATTTTTTTGTTTTCAATTTCATTTATTTCTACTCTAATGTTAATTATTTCTTTCCTTCTGTTGATTTAGGCCTTTGTTCTTCCTTTTTTAGGTTTTTTTTTTTAAGATGAAGACTTATGTTGTTTATTTGGGCTCATTCCTGTTTTTGGAGGCAGGCCTATAATGACATGAACTTTCCTCTTATGACTGCTTCTGCCATTTCCAAAAAAATTACATGTTGTATTATCATATCATTCTTTTCTATGTATGTCTTGATCTCTCTTTTTATTTCTTCCCTGACCCAGTCATTCTTCAGTAGCATGTTGTTTAATCTCCATGTATTTGTGGTTCTTCCTGATTTCCTTTTGTGGTTGATCTCTAGTTTCAAAGCATTATGATCAGAGAATACGGTTATTATGATTTCAACACTCTTATATTTATCGAGGCTATCTCTGTGTCCCAGTATGCGGTCGATTCTTGAGAATGTTCCATGTGCACTAGAGAAGAATGTATAAGCTGCTGTTTTGGGATGGAAGGCTCTGTAAATGTCAGTTATGTCCAGTTGGTCTAATGTGTTATTTAAGGATGTTATTTCCTTATTGATCTTCTGTTTAGATGATCATATCCGACAGTGGGGTATTTAGGTCCCCTCCTGCGATAGTGCTTTAGTCTGTTTCTCCCTTTAGTTCTGATAGTAATTGCTTTACATATTTTGAGGCTCCCTGATTGGGAACATAGATATTTAAGTGTTATGTCTTCTTGATGCATGATTCCCATTATCATTATGAATTGTCCCTCAGCATCTTTCTTTACCTTTTTTTATTTTGAAGTTTATTTTCTGATACTTGTACCACTACTCCCACTTTTCTCTGAATGCCATTTGCTTGAAATATTTTCCATCCTTTCATTTTGAGACTGTATTTTCTGTTGGAGTTGAGATGTGTCTCCTGGAGTCAGCATATGGTTGGGTTTTGTTTTTTTTTTGTTCCAATCTGCATCTCTGGGCTTTTTTATTGGTGAGTTCAGTCCATTTACATTTAGGGTGATTATTGAAATATGAGGTCTTCTTATAGCCATTTTATGTTTTGCTTTCTGGTAGCTTGATGTTTCCATTGCTTCCTTGTCTTTTGTTTCTGTTTTGTTTATTTTGGTTTGGTTTTGTGGGTTTTCCCTCTGTTCCTTCTTATTTTATGTTATATATTTCAGTCTGAATCTTTGTCATGTGGTTACCATTACGAATATATAAAGGAGATATATATATATATATATATATATATATGTATATGTATATGTATATGTATATGTATATATGTATGTAATGTATATATATACATATACACACACATACACATATACATATATATGTATATGTGTGTGTGTGTGTGTGTGTGTGTATACACACAGTCATCCATTTACTTCTGCTTGTACCTTATCTCTATTTGCCTATGAGAATTTGGACTTTTGAATACTCCTCTTTTCAGTCATTGTTATCTCAATTTGTCCCTATGTATGCTGAATGTTCATTACTATCTTGCTATAGCATTTCTCTTATTATTTAAGCTTATAATGCTCTGTTCTTAGTACGGGTTGCACTTCTCTGCTTTTATTTGCCTGATAGTCACTTTACTCCTAATTATGTATTTTCTTTTTGTCATTTCATTTTAGATATGCCTGCCTCTTTCAATATTTCCTGTAGTGCATGCCTTGTAATGGAGAATTCCCTCAATTTTTGTATGTCTGGAAAGGTCTTAGTTTCTCCTTCATATCTAAAGTAGAGCTTAGCTGTATACATTATTTTAGGCTGGTAGTTCCTTTCACTTAATAGTTTAAATATATGATTCCACTCCTTTCTGGCTGGTAAGGTTTGTGTTGAGAAGTCCGATGATATCTAATGGGTTTTTCTCTATAGATTACCATCTTCTTCTTGGCTTCCCTGAGAATTCTATCTTTGTTGTTGATTTTTGATAATTTTAATACAACGTGTCTTGGAGAAGGCCTTTTTAGGTTGAGATAAGTGGGTGTACTGTTGAATTCTGGAAATCCAAGCTCCAGCTCATTCCTTAGATTTGGGAAATTCTCATCCACTATTTGTCTGAAAATGCTTTCTAGTCCCTGCTCCTTGTCCTCGCCTTATGTTTCCTCTCCTGATGGTATCAGCTAATTCTTGTATTTCTCTCTTCTTCTTTCTGATTTATTCTTAGATTTCTTCTTTCGATATCACTGATCCTTTTCTCCATTTGGTCAGCTCTGCTTCTTAAGCTTGCTATTTTATTTTTCAACTCTTGCAGTTTTTTTTTCCCCTCCAGAAGATTTATTCTGTTCCTTTTGAAGGTTTCAATCTCCTTGCTCTGCTCATCTAGTTGTTTTTTCAATTCCTAAAATTTTTGATATGACTAGTTTTGGATCTCACTGAGTTTTTTCAGAAGACCATTCTGAATTCTCCATCATTTAAGTTGCATATCTCTCTGGCCGTAAGCTTATTTTCAGGAGATTTTTCTCTTTCTTTCTGAGCTGCCTTTTCATCATGGTTATTCATGTTGTTTAATGGACTATTTCTTCTCCTGGGCATTAATGGAAGTATATTCTGCTGTGGTAGCTCTTATGCGCAGATCCCATGCTTAGACATGCTGGTGTGCAGTTTAGGGTTTTTTTGTTGAGTTTTAGATGTTCAGCTTATTGTTTCAAGAGGAGAGATCTGGGGACATTTTTTACTCTGCTGTATTTCTCCACCTCCTCAAGAGCTATTTTTGCAAGCTGAGAAAGCCGGTAGTTCAATAATTCACCTTATCTGCTTTCATAGAACAGATGTGACTCGAACAAGAGACGTGAGTATCCATCCGCCTTGAGATGCAGTGTCTTCATATATATCTGATCGGTCGAAGAAGTGAGGTTGAACCCAGGCCAGGCCTTGACTCCTAAGCTCAGAATCTTTCCATTCTGTGTCAAGTCGTATTGTAGAGTGGGGTACCACTCTCGGCATGTTGTCTAGGCTCTTGATGTCTCGAACAAAGAATCGAGCAGGACCGAAATACAGCAGAAAAGAATAGCTTTATTAGAAGAGAAGGTAAAGCAATGGTACACTTCTAGAAGTGGAAGTGGCTTGAGCAAGAGAAAAGTGGCCCAGAGGCTCAAGGACTCAAAGGCCCGCTTGGATTTTATGTAGAATTTTTGCATCTCTGTTCCTGAGAGCTGCTGA
>NW_024352949.1:380909-536957 GCF_902729225.1 Pteropus medius | reverse complement strand
TATATATATATATGTATATATATATATACATATATATATATATACATATATATATATATACATATATATATATATATATAATGTGAGAGATACTTTCAAATATGTAAATATCTGATTCGTTATCAAATTTTCGATGCATTTTTTTTAAATCAGTGTGGACAAGTGTATTTTTATATAGTGGGTTATAATCCATAACTATCACTTATTTTGATGCTCAAATTGTCCCAGATTTGGCTAGTGGCAGTCTCTTTTAAGCTAGCTTCTATGTCCTTTTGTTTCATTCCCATCATTCCTTGGAAATATTCTTACATATCAAAATTTCTGATATATCAAAATGTTCCAGGTTCAGTTTGTATTTTCTCTCAACCAAACCTGCAATCAGCCATTTCGCTAAAGAGCTTAGTTTCCTTCAGATATTTAGTAGCTAGTAGCTGAGTGCACATTGCTACTAGAGTACCACTGCCTTAGGACCTCTTAGTGGACAGAGGTGGTAACTGTGTAGACACACATATCTTCTCACACACATTAATACACATTTACTTCTGTTTATTCACCCATTCATCCATCTTAAAAACCATGAGTTCACATTACCACAGGTTCATTTTAGTTCTCTCTCTTCCTATGTTTATAACTCACATGTACCTCAAACTCAACATGTCTAAAACTGAACCCATCGTTTTCCTCGCTCTCTCCAAATGTTTGCCCTCCTGAATTTCATGTCTAACTTAATGATACCACCACTTATTGCCCAAATGTTATAATCCTTCTACATTCTTCCTTTTTCTCTACCTTCCATATCCAATCATTCACTCTTGACTATCTCCTAGTATACACCAACTCTTTATCCACTAGTTTGCCTTAAAAAGGATGTAGACCACTTGCTTCTCACATAGGGATTTACAGTTACTTCCTCTTCTATTTAAAAACCTCCAATAGCTTTGTACCACGTGTAGAACAGAATCAATCTTGCCACAGGTTTTCAGACTTCTTGACCAGAAGAACCCTGATCCTATCCTTTCTATTTCTCTGACTTTCATTTACAATGTGATGAAAAGCCACACTGGCCTCCTCGATGTTTTGCAAACATTCCAAGCGCAGCCCTGCCTCATAACCTTTGTATATGCCCTCTCTACCTGGGATACTCTCCCTATACATCTGTATGGTGTTATATGGTCTCTTTGGGGATTTTTACTCAAATATTACCTTTTTAGTGAGACTTTCCTTGATTCTTATATAAACATAGCAACCCTTCAACCTTCACTATCCCCTTAGCCAGCTTTATTTGCAGTCATAACCCTTATTCAATATGTAAGTTTCATTAGTGCATAGATTTTGTCCTTTTTTGAGTCCTGCTTATTGCTGTATCCCTAACAAGCAGAACACTACATGACACAGAGTAGACACACAATAAATATTTGTTGAATGAATAAATGTATCTGCATGATCTTAGTATTATGTTATGCAGTGGCTTAATATTATATCATATAGTATGTCATAATTAAACAATCCTTATACAAAATATTTAGGTTGCTTCTATTAATTTTCATTATTAAAGGCATTACCACCATAAAGAATAGTATGTGTGTATTTTCTTTGTTTCTCTGCATTAAATTTCCAGGATTTATTGGGTCAAAGAGTATATCTTTATTGTTGCATGCTATGTACTACTTTCTAAAAATAATTATGTTTAAATATTCCAAGAGCAATAACTGTATAAAAAGTTCTATAAATATAATTCAAAATTTAAAAGTATACAGAGGTATATGATGAAGTTTTTCTACCATTCTTGTCCTCATTTTCCTAGATCCCATATGCCCTTCACGGATAATCACTGTTATTAGGTTTTACATATCCTTCCAGAGTTTCTTTATATATATCCAAAGAAATATAGCACATTTCAAACACCAGTCTCTGCTCCTTGCTTTTTGAATTTAACCAATATAATAAATATTTCTATATAAATTCATGGGGTGCTTCCTCATTCTTATTTTTTTATAGCTACACACATAGCTGCAGAGTATTCCCTTATATAGATATACTATAATTTATTTATAATCCTTTAATGCTGACCATTTAGGCTATTTCCACTGTCGCTACACAGACAGTGGGGCAAAGAATAGCCTTGTGCTTCATACATATACAAGTATATCTGTAGGGAAAATCTAAAGAAGTACAAGTGCTAGTTCATAGAGTTAATGTGTTTAAAATTCACTTACACAGCATGCACATCCACACACGTTTTTATATATACATACTACCAAAGCCTTTCTATGGAGTAGTAACAATTTATTCTCCCTTCACCAATGCACAAGAGTGCTTGTTTCCTCTCAGTCTCACCAAACAAATGTTACTAAAGTTTTGGATTTTTGTAAATTTGATAATAGTGTTATTTTAATTTGCATTTCTTTATTATGAGACATTAAACATCTTTTCATGTGTTTCTTTTTCTGTACAAAGTGTGTGTTCATATCCTTTGGTGATTTTTATATTGGGTTGTTGGCTTTTTCTCTATTCATTTCTACGAGCTCTTTGTATATTAGAGAGATTGGCTCTTTGTAATATAGATTGCAAATATATATTCCCAGTATGCCATTTAACTTTTGAACTTATCACATGGGTTCAAAAGAATATATTAACATTTTTTGGAACTTTTGGATGTTAAGTCACAGAAAAAGCCTTCTACTTCAAGATAATTATCCTATGATTTCTTCTAAAATGGTTACGTTTTTATGCAAGGGTCCCCAACCTCCAGGCTGTGGACCGGTACTGGTCCTTGGCCTGCTGGGAATTGGGCTGCAGAACAGGAGGTGAAAGGTAAGTGAGCGAAGCTTCATGTGTATTTGTAGCTGCTCCCCAGTGCTAGCATCAACCCCTCAGCTCCGCCTCAGATCATCAGGCATTAGATTCTCGTTGGAGCATCGGTCCCTGGTGCCAAAAAGGTTGGGGACTGCTGTTTTAATGTTTAAATCTTTGATCCATTTGGAATTTATCTTGGGATAGGATGAGAGATACAGATCCAATTTTTTTTTCCAGATGGTTAACCTGTTATGCTTGCACCATTTATTAAATAGCTACCCTTTGCCCAATGCTTTGAAATATGTACACTATTTACTAAGTTCCAGTATATATTTGGGACTTTCTCTTCTGTTCCACTGGTTTATCTATTACACTAAAAGGGGAAAAGCCTTTAATTTTAAAAATGGCTATCTTTAATTTCTGCTTCTAATAGCTAAATGATGCCTATCTTATGGTATTTTTGTGTAGAATAAAGAAGATATCTGGGCACGGTGCTTGGCTTTTATGTTCTGATCTCTCTCCTCCATTGTAAGTTCATATCTGATTTTATTTCTCTAGCTCAATGTTTAATGGGCACCTGTCCCTCAAACAAGGACACACATATTGAACTCTAGTTTCCCCCTGCTAAACTTCCCCAAGTCACTACTCTCACCTCTGGAACTAACACTGCCATCAAACCAACAACCTCAATATCATCCTTGATTCCTCTCTTTCTATCATCCCACAAACAATCATCAGCAAGTGCTATGAACTCCACCTTTAAAACAGACCTTGAATCCTCCTACTTTTCACCATTTCCTCACTGGCACTTTGGTCCAGGTCACCAGTCTTACCTGTCTGGATTTCTGGAATAGACTCCTAATTTCCTGGTCCTAGTCTTACACCTCCACATTCTGTTTGCTCTAGAGCAGCCTGAACGAACTTTCAAAGTATGGGATCACATCTATCCATGCTTAAAACTTTGAAGGATTCTCATCATACTTGGATTGAAGCTGCCTGCATCCTCTCTGTGCCTATCTTGCGTCACGGCCCCTGGGTTCACAAAGCCCCAGCCACGCTAGCTTCCTTTCTGCTACTGGAACACACCAAGTTCATCCTTTTCTTTGCAATAGTTGATCTCTTTGCCTAGAAAGTATGTCTCTCAGAGCTTTTCATGGCTAACTCTATTTCTTCATTCAGATCCTACCTCAAAGGGCTCTTTCCTAGGCTTTCCCTTATTAGTCATTCCAATGTAACCTTGACAACCCACTCAGGTTACTCCATATCACAAAATGTTATTTCCCATAATGATAGCCTGTGTTTTTTGAGCACTTAACTAAGAAGGAGACAGAGGCAACTGCAGCCTCCATTTGGATTTATGCTGTGCTTGGCGGTCCTACTTCCTCTTCCTTGCTAGGTATGCAAGTTAGGAGGTGGCTGGGGAGGCTGACAATGGAGGCTGTAATCCCTAGGGTTCTTCTTCATTAGTAATTCCCACAGTACTGGCTTAGCCATGTGGCTCAGCTTTTGTATGAGCGGGAGTCATTGCTAAGGACCCGCCACCAGCATTCTGCCCTCAATGTATCCAGGATAGACTGAAGGTGGAGCCTACAGGTTCCAGAATGTGAATACTATGCTCTAAGCCTTTGTTGACACTGCTTAGAGTTTAAATAATGCAACAAAAAAGCATCTACATGTCACTATGATAAATGACCTTAAAAGTTTATATAGTTGAATAAAACATACCGTAGAAAAAAAACAACCTTTAATAAGTTGAAAAGATGTGTTAGGTATATATACAAGGTCAAGATAGCTTATATTTGAATTACTATTTCATTTAGGGCAAAAAAGAAATTGTTTCCATTTTGAATAACACTGTTCATATTAATGCTTTTGAATATACAGTTCAAAGTTTTTTCATGGCAAATGCTTCTTTTTGTGTATAATGTATAGGAAACATTTTATTATCTATTGAATTGCAGCTTTCTCTAAAATAGAAGTCCACAGTTATAGAAGTATGTAGAAGGGCACTACATAATGCAGAACAGAAAATAAAGATTATTGTATCTATGAATTAACTGGATATTAGTATTTTCTATCACAAATAAGTAGATGGGCTGGATTTAGCTTAAAATACATTCGATCCCATGGTCTGTGTATGTAGCATTCACGTTTTAAGGACTTTATTAACCTCAACATGTGCAAAATATTGGCTGAAGACCAATACACTAGCAATGGTTTTCACTGCAGTAGAACAAGGTAGAATAAATGAGAGTATTCTACATACAATACACAAGATTCAATATGCCAGATTCCTCATGTATGAATAAGATCTATTCTAAGACCTTTAAAATTTCACAAATTTACAAAGATTAGAAATATTTGTACATGTCTTTGCCTTCTACCAAATTACATTTTTATTGACAGCTTTCCCTGAACAACTGCTTTTTCAATCTTCAGTGAAGTTTCCTCTCCTATTAATGACCTTTTAAAAAAATAAGATAAACACTAACACTGAGAGTTACTGTTTGTGGAAGAAACATCAGAGAAAATGACAAAGCTGCCTTAACATGGTGTTGTGGGGTCACTCACTTAGCTGTATACAGTGAGCACAAGACAATTTCTTACCCCCCAAAATCACTGTTCACCACATATTGTGCATGGCCTTCAAGGCTACTCTCAGCCAAGGCTATGAATTGCTAATCCTTGCACAGCAGAGACCACTCTGGTACATGCACAGATACTAGTTAGGCCAGAACACCACACCAAGGCCTGTCACTGCCTGTCATGCAGATCTGCTATTGCTCTTAGGTCCCAGCAATTCATGGCTAGGTAGGATTGATTTCCCAAAAGTGCTTGTTTTCCCCTGTTCCCCTGCTGGCAAGTATTCTATTTCAGCTCACCACTGAGTAAGAAGCCATTTTAGGAATTTGTTAACTTCTAACCCAGCTCTTAAATGTGCTGGGTTGGATAAAGCTGAGACAGACAGCAGGGCTTTTTGTGCTAGGTGGTAGCCGAGTTGCCAGGCTTTAATTGATCCATCTTCTCTTGATAGTTTGTCCTTATCCTCTTAGAGGTTGAATGCTGAACAGCAGCCTCTCAACCACATGAAGCATCCATTTGTGCTTGCTTTAGTACCACCACTTTTTATTTAAAATTTTTAAGGACTATTAAGCCCTTATTACTCTTAAACGCTACTTAATAATTCCACTATCATTGAACGTTTATCTGTAATAATTATACTTTTTAAAAAAGTCCATCTAGAGTAGGCATTCAAGTAAATTTGAATTGAATCTTGCTTCAGATATAAAGCAGAAATGAACCTAGGACAAACTCTGTAACATCATAGAAATAAAAAATATTCAGAAATAACACAAGTTAATGTACTGGAGCAGCAAATAGCATAAAAAAAAAACAACTAAGGAGCTTTATTTATTTAATTGCTTAATCTATGGACTATTTACATTGATTTGCTTATTTCAAAAAAAATTTTAAAGTGCACTTCAACTATACATAACTACTTATTCAGCATCTACTAATTAAATTTCCCTTTCAAATCACAGCTCAATGGTTGTAGTCTATAGCATAAAACTTTGTAGTTTTAGTATTTATTTTCAAGCGATGTGTCCTCAAATTTTGAGACTCTGAATTCTTTTAAAAAGATAGAACTTAAAGTTAAAAGATAAAAACATATTTTTGCATATCCTGCATCCCATAGCTTACAGCATTCTAAAATGAAATTTAAGGACTGTGGTGCTTTACTGTTATACTCAACATCTTTCACATATTTTTACTCCTCTCTTTACACTGAGTTCTTTCTAACACTTTTGGTGGATATGAAGGATTCCAATTGCGTTCTATGGGCCTTCCTAAACTCCAGAGGCTGGGAAGCAAATGCATCTATGCATCTTGGGTTCCCTTGCAGCTAAAGTCCCTGATGTGACTTAGGACTTATCAATGAAAGGCAGAAGTGATGCCAAGACAGAGGGCCTAATTTTGCTACTTATAGCAAGCACAACATCAACAAAGATCTCAGGGTCTGACCAATTGGTTTGAAGGGTCACAAGGTAGGAATGAGGCATCTAATTTGTTGATTCAGCTTTTAGGCCACACAGAGTGATTTTAGAGTTGGAAGTCATAGCAACAGCCACCTGATTACACAGATCTCCCTACTGTTAGCTGTGGCTCTGGAGTTGGCAGAAAGCTAACATGTGAGATATCTGGTTATAGAAGAGGCAGCAGCTCCCATGATGCCATGGCTTAAAACTTCAATCAAGAGCCTGTTTCTTCAGTTTTTCCAATGATTCTAAAAGTACTTTGAATCTTTTAATAAATCTCTTTCTGCTTAAGATGGATGGAATAGATTTCTTTGTCATTGAGCCTGATTGATCCCTTTGATATGCAGATTTTAATGAGAAGTGGAATTGTAGGATAAGGGAACTCTATATACTCTTCTCTGGATAAATCAACAACTAAAACGGCAAAAACAAAATAACAAACAAAACAAACTTGGTGTTCACTTTTGTAGAAACACTGTATCTCTTTGAGAGACAGGTGAAATCATAAAATTTACTTATCTAGCCTAGAAGTCCCTTGAGAGAAGAGACCTAATATATTTCTTGACTGGGCCTTTTACTCTATAATTGTGATGACTTATGAGAAAAATCTGTAAGAAAACATTATTTATAATATGTGTCAAGAAATACAAAATTTCTACATGAAAACCCATGCTGAAAAATTCCCAAATGAGTGACAAACGCAACAAAGGAAGGGTACTCCCAGATTATTTTATCTTTCCTTCCATTTATTGCTTAGTACAGTATTATCAGAAAATCATAACTAAAATATTCTTCAGCTAAGGATCTCAAATTTTCATAAAAACAATTTCTGATACTAAAAAAATTCTTACGATTTGACAACCGGTAGTTAAAATACCTAGTTCTTATCTGGCCAAATACTACTTTAAGAAGTATGAGAATGAACATTCCTTCAATACCATAGTCATAGATCATAGCAACCATAGCATATAGGCACCAGAGACTCACTAAATGAATAGTAAACCATTCAGAGGAGGATTATTTTGAATAGGAACCTTCCACTTAGATGATATCCTGAAATGATTTAGAGTACATAAAAATGCTGGCATGTAGTTAAGAGCCCCAGTAGAAGAGATAAAGGAGGAGAAAGTCCTACCCTGGGGATCTGGAATGGCACAGAGACACTGAGGTTGACAGAAGTTCTTATACTAGCTCCTTCGGAAATGCTTTACAATAACAGTAAATCATAAAAGTATTATCCAAGGAAGGAGAGCTAGGTCATGAATTATATTGAAAACTGTCTGAGAGACAGGAAAAAAAATAATAGTGAGTATAATAACTAAAGAAAGCTCTATCTTTGTAACAATTTTGGGAGAAGGATCTTTTCCTTGTGCTGTACATAATTCCTCCCAGTGATCAGAGCTACATATCGAGCATTCCAAAACAGAGCATTCTAACTTCTAACGTCTCTATCTAGCCATGATTACTGAAGCTGGTATCAACCCAATAATGCTTTAAAATGAACCTGTATTTTCTTAATTTTCTTGTATTTTTTTTGTATCTAAAACTATTCTCCAACAAAAGGAACCCGAGCTCTTTGCAGAAATGGTTGATTCTAGGATTGGAGCAGGAATTATACAAGATGAGCCTGGAACATTTTGTAGTGCCAGAAAGTAAGAAGGTACTCAAAACCAAACAAAACTTAAACTCACAATGATGAGACTATGTCAAAGAGAAAAAGGAATCAATTGAAAGAGCTTCAGTGGCAAACGCTGCAATGGTTTGAGCAACAAAATAAATAAAGTAGCACTGGATTATATCTCAAAGAATAAAATAAGTATTCATGACTCCATACTGATATATGTAATGAACAAATAAGTGGGGGAGAAGAGACAAGTCTCCCATGCAGAAGATTTCCAAATAATTACTCTACTGTCATGGAGGGAGATCAGAACTCCTCATTCCTTAGGTGTGGGCTATACATAGTGGCTTCCTTCCAAAGACTTCAGGATGGAAAGAGAGAAAAATGTAACTTTACAGTGGAAAAACCTGACAAAAACTAACTCAGTCAAAAGATCAAGGTCAATATCAACAGCGATAAATCATGTTGATATGATGTGAAAACTGCAATTTTCCTCCTAAGAACCCATAATCCCAGTCTAATCATGAGTAATCAATCAGATAAATTCCAAAGAAGGAGATTCTACAAAATACCTGACCAGCGATTTGTCAAAACTGTCAAGGTCATCAAAACAAGAGAAGTCTGAGAAACTCCTACCCAAGAGGAAATGTAAAATGGTATAGCTAGCTACTTAAGAAACAGTTTGGCAGTTAAAGTTCTTATTGAACTGAATATGCACTCTTGACATTTATCCCAGAAAAATAAAAACTTATGTTCACACAGAAACCTGTACACGTATGTTCATAGTAGCTTTATTCATAATAGCCAAAAACTGGAATCAGACCAGATCTCCTCCAAAAGTGAAATGCTAAGTCAGACTGTGCTTCATCTACACTGTGGAATACTACTCAGGGATAAACAGGAACAAATTATTGATACATGCAACAATTTGGATGACTTTCCAGGGAATTATGCTGAGTGAAATAAGAAAATCTCAAAAAGTTATATGCTGCATAGTTATACATTTTACATAATATTATTGAAAGAAGAACATTAGAGAAATAGAGAATATTTTAGTGGTTGCCAGGGGCAAGGGCAGGAAGTGGGTGGGAGAAAAACTTTGGGAGAGAGGTGGGGTAGATGGGAAGTTAGGTGTGGTTATAAAAGGGTAAAAGGAGGGGTCACTGTGGTGTTGCAACTGTTCAATGTCTTGATTTGTGGTCCATACACGAGCCTATACATGTAGTAAAATTGCATAAAACTAAATAGAGACATCCACACAAATAAAATGGAAATCTGAACAAGACGGGTCAATTGTATCAATGTAATATACTGATTGGATATGGTACTAAAGTTTTGTAAAATGTTACCATTGGAGGGAACTATATAAAGGATACATGGGGACTCCGGTGTGTGTGTGTGTGTGTGTGTGTGTGTGTGTGTGTGTGTGTGTGTGTGTGTTTTATAAATATATATAACTCTACAATTAACTCAATAAAATTTTTAATTAAAAACAAAGAAAAAAACTCACTAAAAATAACACATTTAAAACTTTACTGAATACAATGATAGCATTCACTACCAAAATATGCCTGTGGGCTTCTGTATGGGACAGTAATTAAAATTAATACTGTTTCCACCATAAATATATCAACCAACAAGACACAAGAAATAGTGATTCAAAGTGAGCATCTCCTTAGTACCTTTTGATCGCAACTTTGATTTGGTAATAAAGCAAGTTTAAACAAGTCTCTAAGACTATCAGAGACTTAGAACCAGAAGATACTTGTTTGCAGAGGACAGTGATGGGACTTTCCCAGTCATGTCCCTCCTTGGAATATGTGAACTGCTTTCATTCACTGCTTAGGAAGGTCAAGGAGATGTGTCCACATGTTTGAGGGAGAAAAGGACACACACTGACCCAATGTAAGGGCTACACTTTCTCTGTTCTAGGTTTGATGTAAATGGTAACATTTTACTCTTAAAATATATCAATAGTGGTTCTACACTGTGATGTCTGAATAGAAGTGATCTTTCTTCCCTCTTTTACTTTTTTTCCTTTGTGTCTACATGTTTATATCTGTTTTTAAAAATAATTTCTATGTTTAGCCTTGAAAAGAAAAATCTTTCTACATTATCTTATACACATCAGGTAGCATGGCATGGAGGTCTAAAAACAACAGGTAGTAACATTCTTCTCATTTACATGGCCCTATTGGTTCTGTTATTACCCTTTTCATTAAAAAATAAAACAAAAATGTCTACAGCCATACCATCCTGAACATGCGTGATCCCGTCTGATCTTGGAAGTTAAGCAGGGTTGGGCCTGGTTAGTACTTGGATGGGAGATCACCAAGGAAGACTTTTTAAAATTTATTTTAAAAATAAATAAATAAAAATAAAACAGAATGAAACAAAACATTGAAGCCCTTTCTTTGCTACTCAGAGAGCCAAAAGAAAGCAAGAGGAGACACTGAAATGCTCAGTCATGTTTACTTTCTTCATCAAAGAGTCTAAGCAATTTTCTGGTTTTCAGATAGATGACTTTTTGGTTAAAATGTGTTTCAGACATCAAGATAATATGTTATTAATGTTAATTTTCCAAATACCTGATTATAGACACCTGTTTCAACAACTGGGTTCTTTACAAGTGAAGCTGACAATGATTTCTCATCTTCAAATGAAAATATTACTTGTATCTTTTCTATTATCTGTACCAGTGTAGGTTTCCATTAGAGTGAATGAGAATAACAATTGCTTTACTATAACAGTGGTTTTAAATGTCATTGTTCTACTGAACTAATGGGAAATAATGTGGCTGCTACACTTATAAAAGCCAATTGCCTTGTGCCCTTGTTGGCTTTAAACATTCAGAGTCAGATAAACCTGGTTTTGAGTTCTTGCTCAGCCTAAGATAGTAAGTCTTTAGCCTCCTGCCCTTTCAGCAGACTGCTCTGAGCAATGGGAAAACTCACAGCCACCACGTCCAGGTGCTGGCTTCATCCAATACTGCTGTGCAGAGTGCCACCAGCAGGAACTGTGTGGATACTTTATGTGCTTTAATTAA
Source organism: Pteropus medius (assembly GCF_902729225.1). Lineage (NCBI taxonomy): Eukaryota > Metazoa > Chordata > Mammalia > Chiroptera > Pteropodidae > Pteropus > Pteropus medius. The sequence goes on along the minus strand of NW_024352949.1, from coordinate 525,457 downwards.
TTAATTAATTCCACAAACAAACGTAAAACACAAGCACTTGGCATTTCATAGGTTCCCAAACAAGTTTCCTTCTTCCCCCAAGTACATAGTCAAATTGAAATGTTGCAGAGAGAGTAAAGACTATTGTGGTTCGCTAACATTCTCTAGACTAAGAACAAAGTGTCTTCTGATTTCGACTTAAATTATAAAAAGGACTATAAGATAATATACGACATATAAAATTATACATGGATGGGATTGGAATTATTTTTCTATTTGTGCAAATTTTGAAACTTTCTATAGATGTCACTATATTGCTTTTATCATTGGAAATTACATTAAAAATATTAATGGCCAGGTTGTCACTTAAATGGTCATATTATTTCATGCACAAGATAGGATGTGAGCACAAACAGCAAAAGAGTGCAATGTTGAGCAATGTTGCTTGTATTTTGAGTTTTGCCAAGTCTAGCCAACGCCTGGGTACCATGTGTTAACTCTCAAATTTCAGAGTAGGCAAAACTCTGCTGTTTGTTTTAAAAAGATGGGATAGTGGTTCAACTTGGTATTTCACTATCAGTAGAGTTAATCACAGTACAAGGCATGTCACGATTGTATTAAAATGTAAATATTTTTATGGTATGTAATGAAAAAAGTTGTGCAAAAACCATTTCCTGCCCCCCTGCCGTTTAAACAAAATAGTGCACTCCAAAGAGTTTAACTCAAAATATGTTCCATTTGAGTGTTGTTGAGGGGAATGTGTGCGCAGAATTCTCTTTTACATCTGTGACTCCTGTAAAAATATCTGGCAGAACATTCAGTTCTGTGTCTTAAAACCTCACAGGGCCAATTTAAAAATAATATTGTAAATGCTCATGGTTATCATCACTTAACTAATCTAAAACAATAAAACAGTTGGCTCTTCAGTTTTTTCAGATCATCCCGAGGTAATGGCAAAATTTTGGACTCTGTAATTAGAGAGACGTGATTTGTCAAGGTGTAAATTTCATATAAATCAAGAAGCTATATTTCACTGGCCTTTCAGAAAATAAACTACAATTATAAATGAAAACTGTTGATTCTCTTAATATTTGGTGACTTGTGAACTCTGGAAAGTCAACGCTTCATTCCTTTTTTTATATATTTTGAACAAATAAATTCTAAATGTTTTTGAGATGCGAATTTGCTTTTTTACCATTTGCCCTGATATATTTATTGTGATAATTCATGAATCCAGTACTTTTATTTTTGGTTTAAAAATATGGAGTAATATTTGTGTGGTTTTTAAAATTCATTAATTAATGTATGAAAAATACAATCATCAGGAAGACCCATGTGATTGTAAGCAAAAGACTAAATTTTTATATTTAAGAACTGTTTATAAATTGACCCTAGAACAGATTTTTCTTAAAAATAGGTTGTTATAACTAAGTTCAAAACTTAAGCCAAAGACTGTGATCTTTATTTTCCCTAAGGCTATAGAAGGATGACAGGCCAGGTCCAAGGAGCCCTGATCCAGGCAGAGTAAAATGGCTGCCCCAGAGATGAGCAGAGCCTTGAAAGAAGAATGAGGCTCACTTTCCCCTCTACCATCCAGTGCCTACACGATGTTCAGCAGTTTGAGAGTGGTAGGAAATTTGGGTGCCTTCCTTGGGGTGTGCTTTGGTCTCTTTAAACTGTTCCCTCCCTTCCTACAAGGTCCCTCGTTGCTTCTCTATTGCCTCCTACTCTTGGGATGCCCTGGGGTTGATTAAATCCTTGCTCTAACAACAGTCTGTAAGTATCTCTTTAAGAAATCCTCCAATTCAGTACAACTTTGGCATTGTGACTTCCTTTCAATGTTTATAGCTGTTTTACTTTATTTTGAGTCAACAGGGCATAATAAATATATTTGATCTACATCTCTTGTGAATAAGGACCAATCATTATCAGATTAGCTACACAAATTCATCCAGAGCAGAGAGGGTTATAGATAAGTGACATTTTCTGAATAAGAAGTCAGTGATTTCTTCTTTAGAACATTTAGCCTATATGCACCTCTGAAGGCTAAATATGTAAGCCAAGATGAATGTGTGGGTAACTAAGAAAAGCTTCATGTCCTCTTAAGTTCTACTGTTCTGGAAAAGGTCAGCATACACTAATCTGAAGACAGCTCTGGATCAAGGTTAAGAATGTCTGTCATATGTACAATCAATAATGCTATTTCATAGCAATGTGAAGCTCTCAAAGCACTTTATACATCTCATTAACACTATAAAACAATGTGTAAAGTATATTATTCTTCGTACTTAATACTGAGAGACCTAAAGCTCAGAGCAGTTAATTAAGTTGCCCAAGGTCAGGAGACTGTGTAGAGTACCAGAGTTGGCACCAGAATTTAGAGACTTTAATTACAAATCCCTGATTATTTCACATATCCCTCTAATGCTTTCCTCAGAATTTATATTAAACATTGTTTTCATCCACATATTTATGCTGTTTACATGTTTTTATCATGTACTTTCTATTTCCCCAGTGTTCCTTTTTCACTTGTGAACCATAAATCCTAGTGTAAAGGTTTTGATTTTTACCTTACTTTGGTTCATAAATTTGTTATGCTACCTGGAACATTTGCAATTCATATTTGACAGACGAAGTATATAGAAAAATCTCAACATTTTTAAATGTCGTGTCATTTCATTGAATGTGATAGAAACCATTTTATCTGAAAATTAATATAAACATTAAGCACTATAATTTTACACGTTCTTTTCATATATAGTTCAAAAATGCATTAGCATTTTGATGTGCCACATGAGAAGTTAGAATTATAGTAAACAGTGGCTAAAAATTCTCTTATATCCTTCAAAGGAAATATAAGACATAAAGAAATTTACCTATTTGTATAGATCATGGGTAGGCAAATTGACCTTTGGGACAAATTCTGCCTGTGTTTGCCAACCTCTGGTCTTTAAAAATAAAAAAAAATTTAAGATATACTGTATGTCAGGAATCTCATCTTTGTTACCTCATTTAATTCTCTAAATAATCCTATAAGGCAGATGACAGTTGAATTCCAATTACCATCCTAACATACATAATTGCTAAATCTCTAATACAATCACATCTTATTCTGGGGAAAAAGAAAGTGTCAGTAAGAATCAAGGACAATTTTTCCTCAAGAAACCTACCAAGGCTGGGATCCTGTGAGAGATGGCTGTTAAAGGAAGGCTTTAAGCCTTTATATTTTCATGACTTAATCATTTAGCATTTTTCAAAGGCCTAAGTTCAATTCTGCAAATAAATTAAGTTTAAAAGGAGGATATAAAAATTTCTGATGAGACTGACCCAGGAAGTAGCTGAGCCCTGGCTACTTCAGAATACTGGCTAAGTTGGTTTATTCTTTAATCCCTAAACAAGCCACACAAAAATCCAATCAACATTTTCTACTCAAAATGTTTTCTCAGGAGGGCTGGACTAAGGCAAAATGGTGGCTGTCCTTCTAGCTCTCCTTCTGGCACCAGGTAATGCAGATTTTCTCTGAATCTCACGGGAACCTCTGATTCACCGCTGGTGTCCCGAGAGGTGCCTTGGTCATACGCCACCAGCTTTTCTGGGGACCTACCTTGATTTTACAGAATTCTTAGGGAATTGGTGAGACCTGGGAGGGACAGTCTCTCCAGGATCAGCAAAGCCCCAGATGTCAAATCATCATACATACAGAAAATAAAAAGCCGAAATAGATTTTAGCTGCTATTTGGCTATTAGCTGCTACTGCTCATATAGGAAATGCAAGAACTTTTTTGATTTCAAAAACTTATAGAGGAGTTTGGAGAAACATGGTGGAGTGAAAGACATCCCCACTTCTCTCCCCTTGAAACAACAATAAGCTGAACATCTAAAACTCAACCCAAAACACCTCAGCTGCACACTAGCACATCTGAATGTGGGATCTGCACATAAGAGCTACCACAGAATACACTTCCATCGATGCCCAGGCAGAGAAATAGTCCATTAAACACCATGAACAACTAAGTTGAGAAGGCATCTCAGAAAGAAAGAGAAACATCTCCAGAAAATAAGCTTACAGACATAGAAATATGCGACTTAAGTGACAGAGAATTCAGGATGGTACTTCTGAAAAAACTCAATGAGTTCCAAATCGACCCATATCAACAATTTCAGGAATTAAAAAAACAACTAGATGAGCAGAGCAAGAAGATTGAAACCCTCAAAAAGAACCAAATAGAATTTCTGGAGATAAAAAACACACTGCAAGAGTTGAAAAATGAAATAGCAATCTTGGGAAATAGAGTCAACCAAATGGAAGAAAGGATCAGTGATATCGAAAACAGAAATCTAGAAATAAATCAGAAGGAAGAAGACAGAAAGAAACTGAAAAACGAAAAATAATGAAAGAGAAATTCAAGAACTAGCTGATATCATCAGGAGAGGAAATATAAGAATGGGCATTATTGAAGGCAAGGAAAAGGAGCAGGGGCTAGGAAGCATTTTCAGACAAATAGTGGACGAGAATTTCCCAAATCTAAGGAATGAGCTGGAGCTTGAAATTCAAGAAGTCAACAGAACACCCAATTACCTCAACCCAAAGAGGCCTTCACCAAGATACATTGTATTAAAATTGTCAAGTCAATGACAAAGACAGAATTCTCAGGGCAGCCATGAAGAAGAAAATGGTAATTTATAAAGGAAAACCCATCAGGTTATCGTCGGACTTCTCAGCACAAACTTTACAAGCCAGAAAGGAGTGGAATCAAATGTTCAAATTATTAAGTGAAAGGAACTAACAGCCTAGAATAATGTATCCGGCTAAGCTCTCCTTTAGATATGAAGGAAAAATTAAGACTTTCCAGACATACAAAAATTGAGGGAATTCTCCACTATGAGGCCTGCACTACAGGAAATACTGAAAGGGGTCAGCTCACCTAAAACAAAATGACAAAAAAAAAAACCATAATTAGGAGTAAGGTGACTATCAGGCAAATAGAAACAGAGGAGTGCAACCCTTACTGAGAATAGGCCATTACAAGCTTAAATAGTAAGAAGAAAACTGCTATAGCCAGATAGTAATGAACATTCGGCATACACAGGGAGAAATTGAGACAACAATGACTGAAAAGAGGGGAATTCAAAGATACAAATTTGCAAAGGGAAATGCAGATAAGGCATATGCAGAATAAAATGGACAACTGTATATATGTAACTATGCTTTACGTATTCATAATGGTAACCACACACCAAAGATTCAGAACTGAGGTATATAACATAAAACAAGAAGAACCAGAGGAAAAACCCACAAAAACCAACCAAAATAAAGAAAACAAAAACACAAGAACAAGGAAGCAATGGAAACACCGAGCTACCAGAAAGCAAAAGATAAAACGGCTATAAGAAGACCTCATACTTCAACAATCACCTGAAATGTAAATGGACTGAACTCATCAATAAAAAGGCAAAGAGTTGCAGAATGGATCAAAAAACAAAACCCAACCATATGCTGCTTCCAGGAGACACATCTCAGCTCCAAACACAAATATAAACTCAAAGTGAAAGGGTGGAAAGTGATTTTCCAAGCAAATGACATTCAGAGAAAAGTGGGAGTAGCAGTTCTAATATCAGATGAAATAGATTTTGAAATAAACAAGGTAAAGAAAGATACTGAGCGATACTTCATAATGATAAAGGGAATCATGTAATCAGAGAGCTCCGAAATATGTAAAGCAATTACTAACAGAACTAAAGGGAGAAACAGACCAAAACACTATCGTAGAAGTGGACCTAAATACCCCAGTGTTGGAAATAGACAGTCATCCAAACAGAAAATCATTGAGGAAATAACATCTTTAAATGAGACATTAGACGAACTAGACATAATTGATATTTACAGACCCTTCCACCCCCAAACTGCTGCTTATACATTCTTCTATAGTGCACATGGAATATTCTCAAGAATTGACCACATACTGGGACATAGAGATAGCCTCAACAAATATAAGAGGGTTGAAATCATACCAACCATATTCTCTGATCATAACTTTTCGAACTAGAGATCAGCTGCAAAAAGAAAGCAGGAAGAACCACAAATACATGGAGATTAAACAACATGCTACTACTGAAGAATGACTAGGTCAGAGAAGAAATAAAAAGAGAGATCAAGAGATACATAGAAACGAATGATAATGATAGTACAACATATCAAAACTTTGGGGACGTGGTAAAAGCGGTCATAAGAGGAAAGTTCATATCATTACAGGCCTATCTCCAAAAACAAGAACGAGCCCAAATAAATAACCTAAATTTCATCTTAAAAAACTAGAAAAGGAAGGTTCTACTTTTTACTGCAAAATCTAAATAGACCGATCAGCAGTATGGAAATTCAAAAATTATCAAAAACCTACCAAAAAGTCAAAGTCCAGGACCAGATGTCTTCACCAGTGAATTCTACCAAACATTCAAAGAAGACTGAATACCTATTCTGCTCAAACTCTTCCAAAAAATTGAAGAGGAGGCAATACTTCCCAACTCATTTTATGAAGCCAATATTACCCTGATACCAAAACCTGGTAAAGATAATACACAAAAAGGAAATTAGAGACCAATATCTCTTCTGAACATAGATGTAAAAATCCTAAATAAGATACTAGCAAACCAAATACATCAACATATTAAAAAGATTATACACCATGATAAAGTGGGCTTCATCCCAAAGGCACAGGGATGGTTCAACAAACGCAAATCGATTAATGTCATACACCACATAAACAAATTAAAAAATAAGAATCATTTGATCATATCAACACATGCAAAAAAAAAAAAAGCCTTCGGCAAGATACAGCATCCATTTATGATCAAAACACTTAATAAAATCGGCATAGAAGGAAAGTATCTAACATCATAAAGGCCATATATGACAAACCCTCAGCCAAAATTATACTTAATGGTGAAAAACTAAAAACTTTCCCTCTAAGATCAGAAACAAGGCGAAGCTGTCCACTATTGCCACTGTTATTCAATATAACATTGGAGTCCCAGCAAGTGCAATCAGACAAAAGAAAGATATAAAAGGCATCCAAATAGAAAACGAAAAAGTCAAAGTGTCACTATTCGTGGATGACATGATTCTCTATATAGAAAACCCTAAAGACTCCACAGGAACACTATTAGAAACAATAAGCAAATACAGTAAAGTTTCTGGATACAAAAATCAATGTTCGAAAATCTATAGCGTTCCTATACTCTAATAACGAAATGTCAGAAAAACAAGTAAAAAAAATAATTCCTTTTGCACTTGCAATAAAAAAAATAAAATACCTAGGAATAAATTTAACGAAACATGTGAAGGATCTATAAAATGAAAACTACAAGACCCTGTTAACAGAAATAGAAGAAGATACAAAGAAATGGAAAAATATTCCAATTGGAATTGGTAGAATCAACATAGTTAAAATGACCATATCACCTAAAGCATTATACAGGTTTAATGCAATCCCCATCAAAATCTCATTGACATTTTTAAAAGAAACAGAACCAAAAAAGTCATCAGATTTGTACGGAAGCACAAAAGACCCTGAATTGCCAAAGCCATCCTGAGAAAAAAAGAACGAGGCTGAAGGCATCATCTGCCCCACTTCAAATTATACTACAAAGTGGCAGTAATCAAAATGGCATGGTTGGCAGGAAAACAGAAACATGGATCAGTGTAACAGAATTGAGGGTCCAGAAGTAAACCCATATTTATATGGGCAAATAATTTTTGACAAAAGAAAAGCCAAAAACATACAGAAAGGAAAGCCTCTTCAATAAATGGTGCTGGGAAAACTGGAAAGCCACCTGCAAAAGAATGAAACTAGATGTAGTCTATCACTACACACCAAAAATAACTCAAAATGGATTAAGGACCTGAATATAAGACCAGAATCAATAAAATGCATAGAAGAAAACACAAGAACTAAAACTCAAGGACCTTGAACATAAAGAGGATTTTAGGAATTTGACCTCAAAGGCAAGGGAAGTAAAAGCTAAAATAAATGAATGGGACTACATCAAACTAAAAATCTTCTTCTCAGCAAAAGAAATCGTCACCAAGGTAAAGAGACAACCATCTAAATGAGAAAATATATTTGCAAGCAATGCCTCCAATAAGGGACTAATATCCAAAATATATATAAAAAAACTCATACGACTCAATAAATAACAACAAAAAAACAAACGATCCAAACGAAAAATGGGCAGAGGACCCGAACAGACACTTCTCTCTAGAGGACATACAAATGGCTAACAAACAGATGAAAAGATGCTCAACATCGCTAGCTGTTAGGGAAATGCAGATCAAAACCACAAAGAGAAACCATCTCTCACCGATTAGAATAGCTATAATCAACAGAACAAGTAATAACAAATGTTGGAGAGGATGTGGAGAAAAAAAGGAACCCTTATACAATGCTGGTGGGACTGCACATTGGTACAGCCACTATGGAAAACAGTATGGAGGTTCCTCAAAAAACTAAGAATTGATCTACCATATGATTCAGCAACCCCTCTACTGGGTGTTTACCCCAAAGAGTTGAAAACTCATATCCGAAAAGATATTTGCACACCGATGTTCATAGCAGCATTATTTACGGTGGTCACGATATGGAAGCAACTGAAGTGTCTTATGATAGATGATTGACTAAAGAAGCTGTGGCACATATATACAATGGAATATTACTCAGCCATAAGAAGAGATGAAATATTGCCATTTGCAATAACATGGGTGGATCTCAAGATAATCATGCTAAGTGAGATAAGCCAGACAGAAAAAGTTGAAAATCACATGATATCACTTATATGTGGGATATAAACCTAAAAGCACGAGATGAACAGGACAAACAAACAGAGACTCATGGACATGGATTATAGACTAGTGGTTACCAGTGAGTAGGGAGTTGAGGGTTGGTAAACTAGGTAAAAGGGGTCAAATATGTGGTGACAGAAGAAATCTAACTATGGGAGGTGAACACACAGTGTAAATATATATATGCCTTACTGTTAAAAGTGTACAGCTGAAACTTATTGGACTCATTCACAAATGTCACCATAAAAAATTAATTAAAAATAAAATAAAGATTTTATTAGTGATAAAAAATCTTTTTTTCTCCTATTTTCTTTTCTCTAATATATACATCAATTTCTATCTAGTAATCAATTTCTGATTCTAGTAATGTTAAATTTTGCCTTTAGTCGGAGTTCAACCCATGAAACACTGTAGGAATATAAACAGTTCTATTTAACCTATGTAGAAATGGTTGGGTAAATTATTTTCTACCCCTTATAACATGATTTCTTGATGTGGCTAGAGGAAAAACAACTTTTCTTGCCCACTTTAAAAAATACATGGGAAAATATCATAGCTTTCTTTAAAAGAGTCATCCAAGGATGGCTAGTTTAAAAGGGAAAGCTATCTAAGTTTTTGAGTCCCTTGTTTGTTTTCAAGGATAGATCAAATAGGACAGAGGGAAGTGATATTTTAACAGAACTACACTAAATCACATCCCATAACAGACTGAGTTCATGAAAACATAGTCAGTGGTATCATGTGTAACAAAATCTGTCTCCATCAGAAGCCCTTTATCCTGCATAAGAGAACTGTACATTGATAGGCAGCCCAGGCTAATGTTAACCAGCTATAGCTGGTTCAATGCTATAAAAAGAACTAATGAAAACACAAATGCTAACTCTCCATTCCACTTCAACCAATAAGTTAAAGCTACACAAAGACAGCCCTTTCTAAACACTCTGTGAATGAACCGATGGGCCTGGTTCTGTGAAGTTGTTTATTGGTTGGAGTATGCATGGACTCTCTGAGCACTGAGGTGGAGGGAAGACAGGAATCACATGATCTATTAGTGCACAAAGTCAATTTTCCAGATGATCTTGGATTTAGTTCTCTAACAAATAGAGGACAGAGAAAATTTTCAACAGCAGAGCTAGAGTACTTTCAGTAATTCCTTAAGCAAATATGCACTTTGAGTATTTAGGTTTTTTGATATAAAAATGTATAATTACATCTGAGATAAATGAATGTCTTATCAGGTAAGACATTTTTAAATATAATTTTTAAATATAATTTCTTATTAAGTGACTAATTTTCAAGAGGAAGCAATCTTCTGATAAAAGAGTGATCATTATTTTAATTCTTTACACAGCTAAAAAAAAGTCTAGACTTTTAGTTAGTGCAAGAAGGAACTGTGATTTTTCTCCCATCTTTTTATCTCACAGATGAACCATCTGAAGCTCAGAGGATCCTTGGCCTGCCTCAGGCCACACTTCTTTCTTGGTGGAATAAAGAACCTGTGTGTCCTGGTGCCGACAACTGCTTCTCTGCTCCATCTTGTGCTAGAAGTGGCTAAATAAACATGGTCAAGAATAAAATGAACAAGGTGCTTGGATTATTTCATTATATCATAAATTTTGACTTAACTCAGCCTTTCAATGTAAGAGGTTACTTAACTGAAAATTTAGGGACTTGCCCTGGTGTTTTTTCATGTTATTGTATAGGCCGAAAGTGCTATTCAATGAGTTATTCTGCTAAATGAAAGGGTTTTTGCTTTGGACATACAAGGCTGATGCTAATTCATATGTCATCACCACCATTACATGGGACATCAGTCCTGTACTTCCATCTACCTGTGCAACAATCCACCAGGGTATCCTGTCATTATCACCATCTCCACATTGAGCTGAAGCACTCAGCGTTCAAATTAATGTCAGACACCAAACCACAGATCCATGAAGCTCAAAGAACACAAAACAGGATAAGAGTCAAAACAAACAAACAAAGAAACAAAACAAATACCTGGCCATGTCATTTTCAAATTATAGAATATGAAAGAAAAGGAAAAAATACTAAAAGAAGCCAAAGGGGGGAAAAACACCTTACCTCTAAAGGAACACGAGTATGAATTATATTTGACTTATCAGAAACAATGTAAACAAGAAGAGAGTACAGTGAAATATTTAAAGTGCTGAAAGAAAAAACCCACCAACCTAGTATTCTGTACTCAGTGAAATTATTCTTCAAAAGTAAAGGAGCAATAAAGACTTTCTCAAACATAGATTGTGGGAATTTTTTGCCAGTAAGACTGCCTTGCAAGAAATAGTAAAAGAAGTTCTTTACAAAGAAGGAAAATAATACAGGTCAGAAACTCAGATCAGTATAAAAAAAAGAAGAGCACAGAAGAAAGAACAAGTGAAAGTAAAATAAAAACTTTTATTTTAACTCTTAATTGATCTTACAGATAACAATTTGTTAAAAATAATAATAGGGACAATGTATTAGATTATGTACATATTACATATGTGTATGTATATTTATATGCTTATATATATTTAGACATAAGTAAAATGAATGACAGTAATGATAAAGGGATAGGAAAAAGGAATTAGAATTATTTTGTTATTATAAGGTACTCATGCTACATGTGAAATGGTCAGAGTTACCCGAAAGTGGACTTGGATTAGTTGCAAATATGTATTGCAAACTCTAGGTCAATCACTAAAAAGAGTTAAAAAAGAAAAAGTGATATGATGAGAGAAAACTAGTCATATAAAATGCTCAATTAAAACCAATTAAAAGAATGGAGGACAAAAAAGGTACAAAGGAAAAGGGGAACAACAGAAAACAGTAATGAACGTGAAAGATATTAATCTAATTATTGCTAATTATTTTGAATGCCAATGGTCTAAATGCACCAATTAAAAGACAGAGACTGTCAGAGTGGATCAAAAAAGATGACTCGACTATATGTTATCTACAAGAAACTCATTTTAAATATAAAGACACACATAGAGTAATAGTAAAAGGATGGAGAAAAAATACAATAGTCTCCTCTTATCCACGACTAAGCTTTCTACAGTTTCAGTTACCCATGGTCATCCTCAGTCCAAAAACATTAGTGTTAAATTCCAGAAATAAACAATTCATAAGCTTAGGATGTGAATCATTCCTTTGTCCAACATATCCACATTGTATATGCTCACTACCCGCACATTAGTCACTAGGAGCCATTTTGGCTATCAGATTAACTGTCACATTAATGTAGAGTTAACTCAGAACACAGCCCCTCCAAAAGACTGATAGCTGCCCAGCCAGCAGCCAAGGAAAGCAGTACACAAAGAGCTTCGAGCAGTGCCTACTCCCAAAGATGTTTCCTGCTTCTCCCATGGACATTATTTGCTTTTGTAACCAAGCAGCACATCTCGCTCCCATCCGTCTGAGGAGGTGGCTGCTCCCCAAATGAGATAACCTCTCCCTCTGCTTGTGGGCATAAAAAAACTCTGCTTGCAATTGGTCAGCAGCAGTTTTTCTTCCCGAAACTCCAACTGGCTGCTGCTGAAGCTTCCTTCCCTCGTGAGTAATAAATGGCATTTCTCATCCCTCTGGTCCTCCTGGTGGTTTTCCTGGAATATCCAAACCCAGGTGGAAGTTCCAAGCCTGGGGTTCCTGTATTAAAATTGGCATAGTTGGCAGGATATTCTGGAAAGGACTCCAGTTGAGTCGACCTCAAGTGAGGGGAAGAACATGCCTCTTAGTGGTCTGCGGGGGCAATCCCAGGTGGGCCTCTGGTCCATGTTGTTTGAGGCAACAAGCCTTTTAGATTCTTAGGGCCCATCAAGGGAATGGGGGGATGCCTCCAACAAACCTATGGGCTTCTTACAGGTTTTACTGAAAATAGGAGAACTGTATTCTTTAAAAAAGGAGCTGTGGGCTGTGAGGAGCTTTAGGTGCTGTGTGAGGATACCGCTAAACAGTTGCAGGCTGAGGAAGGGGTGAAGAAAGTGGAAAAGGAAGTAAGGCTAGAAAGAGACCTGAGAGTCTCACAGGCCAATAGCAAGGATATTCTGGGATGACAGTTAGAACAGACTAGTGAACAACTGTAGGACCTAGCCTCCCGCTTTGCAAAAGTTCGGGAGTGTAAGCTAACAATTACAGGCAGTTATTGCACAGTCTGAATGGAACCCCAGAAAGTGGGATCCCACAGCAGAAAGTTAGTCTGAGTTAGATGAGGAAATAGAGATGTCCCTCCCAGAGGAAGCCACATGTGTGTCTCGGGCCTGCTCAGTAATTGTTCAGAAACTAAAGACTCAATGAGAGCACTCTGAGGGGCAAAGTCCAAGGAATCTGCCTCCTCCCCTTAAACATCTACACACCTCTGCTTGGCCATATACATCAGCAGAGTTGGTAGAGCTGGCCGCCAAGTTCCACCAAAAAGGATCAGAGTCCATCACAGGGTGGCTATTCCACCTCTTCAACACCAGTGCAGATGGCATAATACTGTCTGGGGATGAATTAACCAGGATGGCTTCTGTCACCACCCACCCTTCTTTGCACCAGCGCATACATGAAGAAATCCAACATGCAGAAAATGCGTCTCTGCTGAATTGGCTCATGGCAAGTTGCCATGCAGCTTGGCCTAATGAAAGCAATTTGCCAATGGCCCAGCCATGCTGGATGCCCAGGTCGAAAGTGCAGGTGTTCCTTAGGGAGATGGGAATGCAACATGTTATTTACATGGAAACATTTGAGAGTCCTGAATGCGGTGACATTTACTACAGATATGCGGGACCGCATCATCCAGATGGCCCCACTGGTCTATTATGGTACTTTGGTGCCTGTCCTGTCCACCCTAGAGGGGAGGATAATCTCCAGGCGGCAGCACAAGTTATTGCCCGTTTAGGGGAAATTGAACTGGCCAGGCAGAAACAGGGGGCCTGATGGGTCCAGGAGAAAGATGGGTGTGCAGGAGGAAAGTAAGGATGGCCTGGTAAAGGTGACCAGAAGGCAACAATGGACAGAACTGATAAGGGCCAGGGTTGACCCAAAAATGATTGATAAGCAACCTAATACAGTACTGGTAGCCCTGTGGCAGCAGCTTAAATCAGAACAGAAATTCTAATCCCTGCTCAACAGGCAGATGGCTGTCCGCCCCTTGGAATGGACAAGTGGAGGACACTCATGACCTCCTTGCCTGGATGACTTTTTGAGGGACCAAGACACGTCCAAAATATTCACTGAGAAAAGATCAATTTGCCTTTACCTAGGAAGGACAACAATGGACCTTCACTGTCCTACTGATGGAGTATCTCCATAGTCCCACTACTTGCAACGGTTTTATGACTAAGAATTTGACTGGCTGGGCTAAACCCTACTACATCATACAACTGTACCATTATATTGATGATGTCATGCTAACCTCTGACTCTCAGACTTACAGAAAGCTGCACCCTGCCCCCACCTTTTCCCAGCTTCTGTAGAACTGTCAAGGGCCAATGAAATACTTCTAGAAGTAACAAAATATATTCATAAATTTCCCAATCTAAAGGATGTTAATTGATTACTTTCTAACTGCCATTAGAAACTGAGGTGGGCTGGGGGAGGAGGGAAGAGGTAGACAGGGTAAAGGTGGTCTAATATAGTGGGGCTGAGGGAGGGTGAAGTGGGTAAAGAGGATCAAATATATGGTAGCTGAAGGAAACTGGACTCTAGGTGGTAATCACACAATAGAATATATAGATGTCAAATTACAATCTATACCTGAAAATTATATAATTGTATTAACCAATGTTACCCCAATAAACTTTAAAAAAAATTGAGGTCTCTGAGTTAAAAATTCATATTATAATTAAAAGAGCAATATATAGTTTTAGTAATAGAAGGTATAAGGTATAGAAATTTATTCTGAAGGAGATTTTAAAAAGTACTTTGTCCTACAAATGGTTATTTCTAAATGAGTAAGAAGAGGCAAACTGAAGGGATGAAAAAAGTTGTAAGTCTGTGAAATATTGAAAGAGGAAACTTTACACATGGTTAAGCTAAACAAGATTGGAAATGAATTTAAATGTCAAAAGCAGGCTAACACATAATCAGAGTTTTTTTTTTTCTCTCTGCTAAATAAGACAGTGTCTTAGACTATTTGCTACTGATATTATGGAAAGGGTTTCTGCCTGAAGAAAACAAAGATTCTGTGTTTTATCAGAATAAATTTGTGTTTTATATTATCTTATTCAGGCACTTGGCTACTTAAGGAAATTAAAGCTCCACAATACTAAGAACTAAGTTTTGCTAATAATTATGCAGACTTGGAATGTTTCTTTTCCTCCCTACGTACCCCTCTGGAATCCAAACACTTTTAATGAGTAAGTATTCATACATTCATGTCAATGTGATTATTTGCTTAAGTTCAATAAGAATCTGTTCTGTTTAAAACAGGACATGATTGGAAACTAGTTTTTTTTTTCTTTTTTTTTATCACCAAGCCTTTGATTAGGATGTCATATTTGAGAAAAATGCAGAGACTCGCATGACCAAAGAACTTTAAGGAATTAAGATTAATTTATGGAAGCCAATAAAAGCCTTTGGAAATATTGGTCTGCAACCTCACTCTCATGGTTCCCAGCAGCCTTACTATGTGAGTAAAGAATGTCACGTCTTGGCAGGTGCAGGAACCTCAAGATATTTTGGAGATCTCAAGAAGAGAATAACTCACCCAAAACCTATAGGTATTGCAGGCATCCTTTGAGGGCAAGTGCTTGCCTTGGCTTTTCTGGCATTGAGAGGCCTTTTAAGTTCAATCTGAAGATTCCTTGTCAAATTCCTGCAAAGCAGAATTAAAAGTGCCTGTGTGCTTAATTAATATTCTTGTTGGGTTTATGCAAATGATCAGACCAAGGTTATTGAAACAACTTATTTCACAAATGAATAAATCTTAATTTGGCAATCTTTGGTAAAAATGGAGGAAAGAAAAAGTTAGAGAGGAAAGAAAAAAATGTGTTTCAATAAGAATTGAAATATACCTATGTAAACAGTAGATTCTTATACTATTCATTGTCTTTTAGGTTTTATTTTCTACTTGTAAATTGGACTGGGCCCTGAATTCTTCTAGGTTCCTCTAATATCTATCTATGGCTTTTCGAACATGTTTCTGATTTATAATTTCTCTCCCATCCTTAAACTAGAAATTATTGAAAACTATAATTGCTTTTTCCAAGCCATGCAAGCTAAAGATGGACAACTTGATATAAAATTTGAGAGACTGCCACAACAGCTCATGTTTGAATAATCTCAGTGACTGGTGCTGTATGGGCCACACCATGGTGTCTAAGGATGTCGATGTCATCAGCAACATTTTAAGTTGTGGGAGATGCTTCCAGCCTTACATCTAGAAATCTTTACTGACAGCCTTCCAAATTCAGAAGCTGGCTTATAATTTGCTCTGATTATTAACCTTGTTTCCATACACATAGGAGGCATCAATACAATGGTTAATATAACCTGCTAAACCTACAGTAACACCTCTGGGGAAGGTGAGACTGAAATAAATAGAATCATGCAGAAGGCTACTTTGTATTCATAGTAAACCAAAACTAACAAAACATTTGATTGAATGTAGGTTTCATTCCTCTAACCCCCAAACTCTGTCTCTTTTTAGCAGAAAGCAGCCAGAGTGGTCATCACCTCTCTTTCCTCAAGACGGAGGAATAATCAAGTGATTGGGACTTGGGAGACCACCTAGGAATACCAGGTGTAGGCATAAAAAAAAAAAAAAAAGAGTCGGGGAGTTGTAACAGGAATTGTAGCCTGACGTGTTGCATCACTTGGAGCAAACCCCTTAACCACTTGGTGGACCTCCTTGAGCTCTTGGGGCTGTTACCTGGTATCAAGATTGCTTGGCTTATGTGTACTGTTAGTATTAGGATGTAGTCTTTATTGTATTTGTGATATATGGATACAATTCATGAATGCTCTAACCACCCAAGGGACTCCCTGTCCAAAAGAATTGATGTGAAGAATGTGAGGCGGAGGAGCTATGTTAGGGTGGAGTGTAGGGTTAACTCAGAACGCAGCCCCTCCACATACTCAGAAGACTGGTGGCTGCCCAGCCAGCAGCCGGAGAAGGCAGTACACAAAGAGCTTTCAGCAATGCCTACTCCCAAGGACATTTTCTGCAGCTCCCATGGACATTATCTGCTCTTATAACCAAGCTGCACATCTTGCTCCCATCGGTCTGAGAAGGCAGTTGTTCCCTCAATGAGATAACCTCTTCCTCTGCTTGTGGGCATAAAAAACTGCTTGCACCTGGTCAGCAGTAGTTTTTCTTCCTGAAGCTCTGACTGGTTGCTGCTGAAGCTTCCCTCCCTTGTGAGTAATAAACAGTATTTCTTACCACTTTGGTCTTCCTGGTGGTTCTTCTGGAATATCCAAACCTAGGTGGAAGTTCCAGGATTGAGGCTCCTGTGTTACACACAGTATCAACATGAGTATGTTCAAGTAATCTTTATTTTACTTAGTAATAGCTCAAAGCACAAGAATAGTGATGATGGCAATTTGATGCCAAAGAGAAGCTGTTAAGTGTTTCCTTTATGTGAAAAGGTGAAAGTTCTCAGCTAAATAAGAAAAAAAGATATGCTGAGATTGCTAAGATCTACGTAAGAATGAATATTCTAGCTGTGAAATTTTAAAGAAAAAAAAATTTGTCTTAGTTTTGCCTTCATACCTCAAACTGCAATAGAAACAGCCACACTGCATGATTAGCTAAGGTGGTAAAGGCATTAAATTTGTGGGTGCAAGACATGAATAGAAAACATAGGTAGATCTGATAGATAGATGGATGGATAGATAGATAGATAGATAGATAGATAGATAGATAGATAGATAGTTAGTTTGGTACTTCCAGCATCCACTGGGGATCTTGTGGATGTGTCTTCTGTGGATCGGGGTGGAATACTGTACCATGCTAACCTAATAACATGGTTATGACATTATGGTAATATAATACCATAAAATACAATGCTAACACTAATCAAAAGAAAGTGGGAAAAGCCTATTTTAATTTCAGAGAGAGCAGATTTCAAAGTAAGGGATGTTTTCAGAAATAAAGAAGGATAGTACATAATGATAAAGGGGTCAATTCTCCAAGAAGATGTAATGATTCTTAATGTGTATGTGTCTAACAACAGAGCATCAAACTACACGAAACAAAAACAGATAGAACTGTAAATCCAATATCATAGTTGGAGACTTTGACATTCTTTTCTCAGAAATAAATAGATCCAGCTGGCAGAAAATCAGCAAGGAGGTAAACAGTAGGTAAACAGATAAATGAACTGTGGGATGTTATTCAACACCAAAAAGAAAAGAGCTATCAAGCCATGAAAAGACATAGAGGAACTTTAAATACATATAACTAAGTGAAAGAAGTAGATCTGAAAGGCTACATACTGCATAATTCTACCTACAGGACAGTGGTTGTCAGGGTAGGGGAGGGGCCATGAATAGGCAGAGCAGAGAGGTGTTTTAGAGTAGCAAAAATACTCTGTACGGTATCATAATGATGGATGTATGTTATTATACTTTTGTCTAAATGCATAGAATGTTCAATACCAAGAGTGAACCCTAATGTAAATTGTGGACTTTGGGTGATTATGATGTGTCAATATTGGTTCATCCTTGGTAATAATATACCACTCTAGTGAATGATGTTGATAATGGGGGCGGGGGGCGGTGGCTATGTATGTGTGGGGAAGGAGGTATATGGGCAATCTCTGTACCTTCCTCAATTTTGTTGCAAACCTAAAACTGTTCTACAAAAAATAAAGTCTTAAAAAAGAAAGTGGGGAGGAATAACAACTTTTAGATGACAGAATCAGGATTAAAACAATGAACTGATTCATGGGTTGAATCTGAAAAAATAAAATTTAACAGAGGTAAAGCTTTATTTGTGTCCCCCCGCCAAAAAAAAAAAAAAAAAAAAAAAAGAGAGAGAGAGAGAGAGAGAAGCTCACCAACAACTTCAGAGATTTTAATGTAGAACAACTAGCATTATGATGAGAACCATGCATCATGTGTATAATATGAATATTCAGGGATGTCATGCATTAAAGCAAACAGATCAGTTATTCATCCTGAGGGGAAACATCAGTTCCAAGAGTTCGAAGATCCAGGAAAATTGATTTAGGCTCAAGTTAGGAGAGAACTTTCTTGGAGAACTGCACATAATACAAATGGGCTGGGGCAGAGCGGTATGCCTGCCATCAAAGAAGTTGAACCTGCTGCAGCTGGGACTAAATCAGCAAATCAATAATTTGCAACGCTATTTAAGGGCCAGTCCAACTCTAAGATTCCAAGATTCTGTAACATTTTTATTAAAAGACATTTAAACCAAAAACCAAATTAACCGAAACAAAGCTGAACACAAGATGTATCTCATTTTATTGTGCTTCACTTTATCGTATTTCACAGGTGTTGCACTTTTTACAAATTGAAGGCAAAGCCCTCCATCAGCAAAAAGATTAGGACTTGCTTTATTAAGCTACTGTCTTCATTGCAGGGGTCTGGAACAGAACCCACAGTATCTTAGACCACTTGAAGCTGACCCCATGACTAAAAATAATTGAAAGTTAGGTTAAATCATTAACATAACTTAAATATGGCCTTCACTTCTGTTTTAGATAATTTATTACAAAAGGTATTTTAAAAATAGGTAATATATTCACATGGTTCAAAATCAAACTTCTTGGCCTTTTGAGCCAAGCTTCTCTTGCTCAGGCCCGCTTCTGGAAGAGTACTTTCCCTTCTAAGAAAACTTTCTTTTCTACTGTAAAAAAAAAAAAAAAAAAAAATCAAACTTCTCCCTCTTTCCCAACCACCTAGTCTTCTCTCATCGAACAACTAAAGTTACCAGCTTCTTGTGTATTCATTCAGAGATAGTTCATGCATATAAAGCATTTAAGGGCATGTTTCCTCCCAACCTTAGTTTTAAACAAATGGTAATATATTTTGTATACTGTTTTAGACTTTGTTCATTTTTTTTAACAGTACATCCTGAAGATCATTGCAAATTAATGCTGAAAGAGCTTTCACATTCCTTATTTTTAAATGACAGCATAGTATTCCATTTTTGACACTGATATGGCTCCTAAGTTATAAGTCCTCATGAATGAAACTGAAGACCAATGCAATTACATAATAACCGTTTTACTTTTAAAGTCCGTTGTTTAGTTCTCATCTCAATGTACAGGGACCCTACCTAAAAGAATTCTAATAATTATACAAAACAATATATGTGGGTTTTTTTTTTGAAATAAGGGCTTGTATAGAGTAATAAATTGCTTCCCAGGTAATTACGGGAAAACAACACATTTGTTTATCTTCTTTTTGTATAATGTGAACCAATATATTTACAAAATTAAATTATGAAAAAGATAGCTATAGAAAGAAAAACTAACTCTTGTTAAAATTCAGAAGATGATCAGTGTGAAGTCTATCATCCTTGGCAATATTCTTTTACACTTTGAGCTAATGTATGTACCTGAAATTAAAAAAAAAAACAAAAAACATAATTCAAATGATTCGGATTTTGAACAGATTCAGTATGGTTTTCCTTCAAGACCAAATAAAAGTGGCTAAACTGTTTTGAATGAATTGGATGACAGGAAAAGCCTTACACCAATACACATCTCTTGTGGAAAAAGGAAAGGAAGATATTTTAAAATTAAAAAACAAACAAAAAACCGAAAACAACCTGAAGGGAAAAATCACGTAGAAATTACACACAGGAAAGATTCTAATTCAAACACATACTATATAAGTAAAAGTTAAAGCCTGTTAACTCTGTAGTAATCTCATAATTTCAGAGATTTTCATTCAACATCAAACCTTTACAGCTTACTTGGGAAAATTAAAGGTATACTGTGGAAATCTTTTAAGACATCATGTACCCTGAAGATGCCACAGTTCATGACAATACAATCACAGTTGCCCTGAAGACCATGGCATATCTCTGGCATACTTAACAACTAACTGCAGCATCCTCATACGAACAGTGTATACACATACTCCAACTTATCTCCTATCCTCAAAATGGCATAATCTAAGGCCAACATATCATCCAGGGCAAGTCTTGTTATTAGCTATTTTAGGACAGGAACTTTCTTTTCTTTCTTGCAAATGACATTTTTGGCATTGCAGGGTGATGTGCCACAACAGGCACTAAAGTTCTGCTAATCGAATAATACCTCTTATCTATTATGTTATTTAACCCTTGCAACAATAGGTCTTATTATATCCACTGGACATTACTAAAAGGTGATGCTGGGTCTTCTAATGACCAGAATAATGCTCTTCTCACTACACAGTTATATTTAAGGCCTAAGAAATCCCAATTCTATACTTTCGGAAATACAGAAATGAACATGAAAAATTAATGACTTCAAAGACTACTCAGAAATTTGTGTTGTATGTTCTTCCTGGAAGTCACACATTCTCTTGCTTTGGACTCCCTTAGGTACCATCATTAGTAAACAGTGTATACCCCAGCTTTGCCTCCAAGGCATTATGAAATGGGAGTTAAAATATGATTTTTTGAAACTAACTTTATAGTAAGAAACAGGACAAGTACTACGTCAGCCAGTAATTAAGGTCAACAACAACAGAGAGAAGTCATGTTGATCATATGTAAATGTCAACCTAAGAAATGTCCAAGCCAGTAAAAATTTTTATAAGATTTTATTTAACCCAAAGTGACTACAATGCCAGGACACAAGATTCAGCCATAAAAAGGAATAAAGTACTGGCATATTCTACAACATAGATGGATCTTGAAACATTATAAATGAAAGACACCAAACAAAAAAAGCCACATACTGTATGATTTCATTTATATGAAATATCCAGAATAGGTAAATCCAGAAAGAGACAGAGAAAGCAGATTGGTTGTGAGGGGCTGGGAGAGGGGATTTATAGGAAGGGACTGAATAACGGGTACAGGATTTCCTTTAGCATGATGAAATGTGTTTGAACTAAAGAGAAGTGCTAGTTGCACAACATTGTGAAGCCATTAACACTTTAACACAGTTAATTTTATGTTATGTAAATTTCACCTCAATGAAAGGTAATGTGTGTACACACAAAATTCACATGTTCTAATAAGCATTCAGGGAGCCTGTCCCACACATAAAGCTGTGCACACTTTGTGTTGATTTTCCTAAATGTTAACTGAGGCCAGATAGTCCACCATGATGAATGACATTTGCTACCAAATATATAGTAACCCTTGTGTTCAGTATATCATTTTAGGAAATCTCATTCTAGTAAAGCAGAGTATTCCTGGCGATTCCTATCTCAGCAGCCTCCTTGTCAGTCTCTTTAGAGAATGACAGTATGTGTAGTACATCCCATGGACTGGTTAGTCTTAAGAAAAAAAGAGTATTTTTCAACTTCACACTACCTCCTCAGCAACTCACTTGGCCACTACTTTTCACCGTCTACACATACTTGTTAAGTGTCAACTATATTCATGGTCCTATACCAAAATCGGATGAGACACGGTCCTTGAATCAGAGCATTAAATGGAAGAAATGAAATAAAAAAGTAAATATATGGACTTATTTTAAAGGCACTGACCAGTACCAGTGCAATGCATAAAACCTGGTCATTATTCTTACCATATCAAGTGCCTATATAGATGCCCTTGTATCTGATACTCTCTTTTTGTATCTGTGCAAATAAATGTGAAGGTTCAGAACATTTATAACATCACTGCCAGGCCAACTGGTCCAGAAGAAACAAGGGTATCTGTTCAAGTATCGGTGTCTCTCTCTTGTGAAGAATACTCTTCCGAAGAATTGTTTTCTGTTCACTCAAGTTTTCTGTGGAGAATAGGGCTGATTTGGCTCAAGATAATTGCAACTATAGAGCCAAGAAATGAGCATAACAAGGGTGAGCCTACCAAAACTACCAGCTGGTTGCCCCAAGTGCCCTAGGTCTAGCAGCAACTAGAATAGCAGGGTAGAAAGGTCACTCAACGAAAGCAAAAACAGAGGAAAGGGGCTGCAAGGTGTATTGCCTAGCTAGAGGAGGAAGTCGAGTCAGGTCTCACACTTAATCGACCCTGTCTGTACTTTGGCTATAGAGGTGTGTAGTGCTGTGTGCCGCATTTGGATGCCCTCATAGACTTTGCCAGGCTGTGTGCTCTGCCTCCTGAGGCTCTTCTCTGTGATGTCATCTCTGAAAAGCACATTCCAGAGCTGGAATCTGGTTCACAGAAAAGTTCTAGTGTGACCACAGCACTGCTCCAGATCTCAGCTGTAGGCAGAGGAGGGCAAGAGTACAGACCATTAGAGGTCTCCAGCCTCTTTTAGGAACAAAAGTTTCCAGGGAAAGGAGGTCATGAACAGGCAGAAAATTCCATGTCTTTTATATACCTTGAAATCATTCTTGCTCATGATGGATAACAGGTGCTAGAAAATCACCAAGGCCAGGTTAACATGCAAACTTAGAACTATGGATACACATACCATGTCTGGCTATGAATCTGGAAAATTACGCTTGCTATCTTCTGTTATAAAACCAAATAACTGTCTGTACTCATATCAGTAGGCTGTTGTTATTCCTTTTGATTTTTTCCCTTCATTCTATCACTCGTTTAATACACACACACACACACACACACACACACACACACACACACAGTGTATGTATGTATGTGTGTGTATATAAAAATATATATAAAATGAACATTCGTTGCTATTTCATATTATCAATAAGCTCATTAAGGATACATATTCAAGGTATGTTAATATAGATATGAAGATGGATCAAATGACATGGGTTGGTATGATATAGAGTATTTAAGAACATGAACATACCACTTTCAAATTATCTACAGCTCTGATTCTATTCTGAAACATTTAATATTTCAACCAGCTAGCTATAACTTGACACAAGACCAATAAAATGATGGAACCTTAAAAAAGAGATAAAGGATAGAAAAAAAGGATACATTTTTTGACATCTAGAAGGGAGAAATGATACATAGACACAATACAGTGCCAACAATCATAATGCCAAAAAAAGAGAGGTACATTTAACTGGAATATATTTAGGGACACATATAGTAGGCACAGTATTTGCGGAAGGTGCAATACCACTACCACCACCACTACCACCACCCATAATCCTTACCTGCAAGGAGTTTACAACCTTATAGCAAAGACTAACACATCTATAACTACCATACAAATAGCCATAATAGTTGCAAAACAAATAGTGTCTACTTGGTGTTAGGCATTTTATGTTATCTCATTTAATCTTCAAACAACCGTCCAAGGTTGATATTAATGGTACTAACTTCAGGGGGCTGTTGTGCAAAGTTAAGATTGTCTGTCTGTCTGTCCATCTGTCCATCGTCCATCCATCTATCTCTATCATTCACCTAGAAAATATAGCTAGTAGGTAGAAGAGCTCAGATTCATACCCAGGATTTTCTGCTTCCAAAATTGATGTTTATTTCATCCTACCATACTGAAGAAGAGACTAGTTCCATGGAGAAAATCAGGAGAGATTTCACAGGACAAATGGCATAAGACTGGATAGAGAAGGATGCATAGGACTTCAAGACTGGAGAATGGAAGGAGACTGAGGAAAATGAGTTACAAGATGAGCAACTGTGACTACACCACAGCATCAAATAACCATTTCTCTTTTTCTGCCTTAAGAAAATGAATTGCAAGGGCAATGAAGAAAGAAAAAGAAATAAAACACATCCAGATTGGAAATGAAGATTACATGATTGTATATATAAAAAATTCTAAGGAATCTACTCAAAAACTATTAGAGCTAATAAGCAATTTTAACAAGACTTCAGAATATAGGTCAATATACAAAAATCACTTGCATACCTATACTTTAGCAATAAATAATCTGAAATGAAATTAAGAAAATAATTCCATTTATGATAGCATAGAAAAAGAAAATTTATACTTAGGTATAAATTTAACAAAAGAAGTGCAAGACTTGTAGACTGAAAACTACAAAGTACCACTGAAAGAATCAAAGATCTTATTAAATGAAAAGACATTGCATGTTTATAGATACAAAGACTGCATAGTGCTAAGCTGGCAATTCTCTTCAAATTGATCTACAGATTCAACATAAACTCTGTCAAAAATCCAGTTGATTTATTGCAAAATTGACAAGCTGATTCTAAATTTATATGTAAATATAAGAGACTCAAAATCCCCAACACAATCTTGAAAAATAAAGTTAGGGGACTCACACTCCCTGATTTCCAAATGTACTATACAGTTATAGTAATTAAGATCATTGTGGTACCGGCATAAAGATAGACATACAGATTAATGTAAAAGAACTGAGAGTTCAGAAATAAACACTTACATTTATGGTTGGTTGATTTTGACAAGGGTGCCAAGAAAATTTCATAGAGAAAGAATAGTTGATTTTTTTTTTTTTTTTTTTTAGCAAAAGGTGCTGGGACATCTGGATATAAATATGCAGAAGAAAGAAGTTGGATCCTGCCTCACACCATACACAAATATTAACTCAAATGGATTACAGACCTAATTGTAAAAGTTATAAGACGCTTAGAAGAAAACAGGAGTAAATCTTCACAACATTGGATTAGGCAATAGTTTCTTAGATATGACACCAAATACCAAAAGCATAAGCGACCCAAAAAAGAAAAGATAAACTAGACACCATCAAAATTATAAAATTCTGTGTTTCAAAAACACCACTGAAAAAGTGAAAAAAAAATAGTCCAAAGAATGTGAGAAAATAGCTGTGAATCTTAGATATGATGAGACTTGTGTCCAGAATAAATAAAAAACTCTGACAATTCAACAACAACAAAAAAGAAAACCCAATTAAGAAAACAGGCCAAGGACTTGAATAGGCATTTCTCCAAAAACGTATACAAATGGCCAAGAAGAACATGAAAAGATGCTCAACTTCATTAATCCTTAGAGAAACCCTTAAGCCACAATGAGATACCCACTTCATACTCACTTGGATGGCTATAATCAAAAAGACATTCATGAATATTGGATAGGATGTAAAAAAATTGGAGCTCTCATACATTGCAAGTGAGAATGTTAAACAGTGCAGTTTCTTTGGAAAAGTTAAATTCCTCAAATAATTAAACATAGAGCTACTGTATGACCCAGCAATTCCATTTCTAGATATATACATAAGAGAACTGAAAACATACATCCACAGAGAAATTTGTACACAGATGTTCAAAGCACTATTCATCAGCCAAAAGTAGAAATCTAGATGTTCACCAATTGATAAACTAAATTTGGTATATACATACAATGGAATATTATTTGGCCATAAAAAGGAATGAAAGACTGATACACGTCACAACATGGATAAATCTTGAAAATATTATGCTAAGTTAAAGAACCTAGTCACAAAAAAATCCATATTGTATGGTTCCATTTATATGATATGTCCAAAACAGGCAAATCCAGAGACAGAAAGTACATTAGTGGTTGTCACAGGCTAGGGGAAGGAGGAGCTAGCAGTCAATTAATATGGGTTTTTGTTTTGAGGTCACAAAACATTCTAATGTTAGATTATGCTTATGACTGTACAACTTAGTAAATATAAAAACTGTTGAACTGTACATCTAAATGGGTCGATTTTATGGTATGTAAATTATATATTTGAAAACCTCTCTTAAAAAGAAGGAGAGGAAATAAGATAGATTCCCAGTTTCTCCTCAGTCCAGTTCCAACTTCTAGATCTCTCTGCATATTCTTTAAAGAACAATCAGTATTAGATCTGTAATCCCATGGGCTCTGATACTATTTTACCCTTCATAAGAAGTCAGAATATAAACAGGAGGAATGGCAAAAAATATAAAAAGATCTGGATGTCAATTAGTAGGATTACCAGTAGTAAGATAGGATTGAAAAGAGAGACAAATGACATCAGAATATCATATAAGGACAGCCAAGGGCTGGTTTTAGAGAGGAAATAAGCAATAATTAAGAGCTGAACAACTGAGATTAAAGAGTTTATTTAAGACTCATGAATACAGAGTTAATGATTAAAAGATGATTTGAATTTATTTAGAGAGCACAAGTAAGAAAATTATAAAGAATGGGTTATGGTATCATTTATGAGGACATGTTAAAAAAATGATGCCGTGCTCTCATAATATCTTTTACATCACAATAAACACATTCAAATTACTGAAAGTCATTCCAACTTCTTTACAACATGAAGAAAAGAAACTTCAAGGATAAAGTACTAGTAACAATAATAATCTTATGAAAATGTGACGCTAAGTAGGTCAATCAGTAAAACCAGTCTACGGCCTCTGTTAGTATGCAGTGGTAAAGGAACAGGTGAAATGGCCCCATGAGGAGGAATTGTAATCTTCTGTTTGGGCTCTTACATCATTGACACATATGTATCACTGTTCTGGAGAAAAAAATGCCACTCCACTCCATCTCAATACACAGAAAAAGAGATGTGAGTCCAGCATATCTAGCTGAAGCATTTAATTGGAAGAAAAATGCATGTTCACAAGCAGGGAGAAGAGCTGCATGCACCCAGGGAGACCTGGCTGGTTAGCACAGAATTGAAAAATCAGCGTGCCATTGTTGATGGCCCTCTTTTCAAAAGGAATCTAACAAGCTTCATACAAGAGTCTTTCTCTACTACCCCAACATATGCAAAGGTTAATGATCACAAAGACTTCTAATAGTCACATTCACTATTTACTGGTTGATGTTCCTTATTCTGTTTAATACTGAGCCATTTTCAACATCAGGAGTCTGGGATATATTTAAATGCTCTAGACAAAAGATAAAAATATGCCAGTTATAAATACCAGCCCCACCCAATACTGGACCCAGCATTACTTTAGTTTTTTACAACATGTTTATTACAGAGGAACTTTAGAATCTCCACCATTTAGAAGGCAGTGGTCACATTTCACACATGAATTTACATAAATGTTTGTTTTCTAAAGTAAATGAGCATTGACTCCTTGTTGATGAGTGTGATGAGGGCAAGAGTGGCCAAAAGCATAGAAGAAAAAAACAGTATCAATCAAGCTTCCCCCACAACCAGACAATTAAACTCAATACTAACACAGAATGCTGATTTGTAATTTGATGTCTTGTCTT
The DNA here is from genome assembly GCF_902729225.1 of Pteropus medius. Taxonomy (NCBI): domain Eukaryota; kingdom Metazoa; phylum Chordata; class Mammalia; order Chiroptera; family Pteropodidae; genus Pteropus; species Pteropus medius. Next base: position 497,500 of record NW_024352949.1, on the reverse strand, counting down.
TGCTTATTTTAGTTTTCTATTATTGTAACAATGTTGTTTATCAGTATTTTACAATTTTTAAAAATATTTTTAAATTTTTTAATTACAGATGGCATACAATATTCTATTAGTTTCAGGTGTACAACATAGTAATTAGACATTTATATAACATATAAAATGATCACCCCGATAGATCTATTGAGTGCTTATTATATGGGTAGCATCGTGTTAAACTCTTTGCATACATAATCTCATTTAATCTTTATCATGAAGCCGTATTACAATTTAAATTTCACAAATACAGATATATAATTTGCCCCAAGTCTCCCTGCTAAGTGGCGAAGTCAGCATTTGAACTCAAATCAGTCTGATTCTACACCTTCTGCTCTTTCCATTAGCAGCCTGCCTCTACCTCAAATTTTTTCTTTTTTTAGGCGAGGCAACCCTTGGTTGACCTCACAGATTGCAAGGACCTTGTCAGCTTCCAATCCCTTATTTTTAATTTTTCATGCCGACAGCACCTGGTCTTCCTAGGTGGTCTCCCATCCAAATACTAACCAGGCCTGACCCTGCTTAGCTTCTGAGAGCAGACGGATTGGGCTTGTTCAGGGTAGCATGGCTGTAGACTCTACCTCAATTTTTTAAAAGAATTTTTGAAAGAAAAATGATACCTATATTGGAAACAAGAGACAGATGCCTTCACTGTAGTTGTTTAATGCTGAACATTCTCATTCTCTTATGTACCAACAAAACATTTGCTATCAAAATCTGTCTCTTCCTGGCTCCCACTCACTCTTCAACTCTCTGAGAGCTAGCTTCCACCCTCACCATTCCCCTGTACCTTCTGTTCATAAAGATACCCAGGAACTCCTTGGCAATCCACCGCACGTTTTCAGTCATTTTATTAGGCTTTTTTGCAGCACCATACTTAGCTGCCCATGCATGCATATGCAAAATTCTCCACCCTGAGTGCCTGCCATATCGTACTTGGATTTTCTCCTTGTATCACTAAGCCCTTCCTCTGTAGTCTCCCCGGATGGCCCCTGTTTCTATCCCTTCTCCAGTGCTAGAGGACTTTAGATCTCAGTGCTAACATTTCTTCTATTGTTTGTGTCTACTGTTTCTCTAATGTAATCTTGTCCATCGCTCTGGCTTTATATAGTTTCTAGCTGTGACGGAACAACTTCTGGAAGGGGATGCAGAGAGGAGGAGTAGGAGATATCACCTATGACGAGGAGAGCTGGGGGCATCTGCCTTTCACTGCATGCCCTCTATCCCCTCCGGAACTTAGCACCATGGATAAACATAACTTATTCAAATTAGCAAATAAAATGAATGTACATACAAATATATACACTCATCAGCTGAAGGCGGAAAACCACCAAATATTTATCTCCAACCCAAAATCCTTCTCTGAAGTTGAGATTTGTATATCCAACTTTCTCATCTGACACCTCTTCTTGGATGTCTCATAGGAATTTCAAACTAAACAGCCACAAAGTGAATTCTCAAGCTTCCCTCCAATCTTGTTCTCACTCCAATTTTTCTCATCTCAGTAAATGGCTCATCATTCCACCAAGTAATAAAACTGAGGATCATTCTTAACATTTCCTTCCACTTTATTCCCTGTACTCACTCTATTACCAAGTAAGTCATTACATACATCTAGAACACGAACCCACATGAGACTCAGGAGCTTGGACTGACTTGTACTACTGCAGTAGTCTCTTCTTGGGTCTCTCTGCTTCCACCAGGACCCTGGTCCATGTTTCCCTTCTTTCCAAACCATTTTCCATCTAACAGCTAAACTGTCTTCCATACAGGCAAACTTTATTTTGGGTCAGTGGGCAACCATAGTAAACACAACAGTTCTGGCACATGGTCTACGGGGCTGTGGCTGGCCTGCCTCTCTGGACTCTCCTGCTAGCCTAGGCATCCTGGCCACACTGGCTTCTCCCTCCTGTCTATAAACTTATCTCACTCTGTTCAAGACCCCAGCTGGCTTCAAATAAATTTCCTTTAATTTCAAAGTTGGCAAAAACTGGGCGGTCTGCCATCAGAAGATAAGTTCTTACTGATCTTAGAAAAATGACACTGCTAGAGCACAGAGGACAGACCAGGTTGACATCAGCAATCAAAGAGCTAAATAAACTTATTTATAAAACTCATAGCGTTTCATCAGAAATCATCTAACCTGTTTTAGGCAAGGAAGGGAGAATTAGCGTGGCAAAAGATTATACCATAAGACAGAGTTGTATATCCCCTACCCCCGGCTTTAATTTCTTATGACATGGTAATATCTGGCACTATATAGAAAACTCATAGTGGTATAATGCCAAAATGCAGCAAAATATTCAGCTACAAGTCTGGTTATTTTGAAACTTAACCTTTTGGATTGTTATAATGTTAAAACCTCTAAGTAGGTGTTAGCTTCCCTAGAGTATATTATTAGTATTGATTTTCCCTGTAAAAAAGAAAACAAAAGCCCCCAAACCAAACATTAAGTTATTATTGCTCCTGCCTGCTTTGCATTGTATACTAGATTTCATTGTTGTCTCCCACGCTCCCTGGATTACTTGGTTCACGCTAGCCATGGAAAGCTATCAAAAAACAGTTTCGTGCTTATACCAAAGAATTAAATCTGATCTTTAATATCTCATGTTTTGTCAGTAAGTCCACTGATAAGGGATTATTGGAAGCCAGTCACACCATTTGAAAATTACCTCTAGTCTCTCCTAAGGCCAATGACTCATTGCAAAACATTTTTGCATGTATGAATGTTTAGATTTGATCCATGAACAATACATTTTAGACTGGTTTAGAATTATTGGTAGCTTATTTTAAAGCAAAGGAAAAACAACTGGGCACAAGTTTGCTGACTTTAGGATAGTTTGTGAAAATATGGTAGATAGATGTTTTCATTTTCTTGTTGTTTTAAATACTGTACAGAGCTATTATTAATGCTTTTGAAAAACCTTAAAAATTGGCCCAAATACTGACATTAAGTGTATCAAACAACACAGTATCTTTGGTATATTAAACTCTTGCTCTTCATGCACCTGTAATTTCATTTTCTTCTCAAATATAAAACTTTGCTTTTGTTACAACTAAATTAAAATTCTTCAGTGCTAATTTGTTGTATATAAACAAAAGAATATACTTTGTTGGAGAAAAAATTCCTTTCTTGGAATGTGGTTGTAGTTATCCTCTTTCAGTTTTTAAAGTTTTTCTTTAAACAGGACACAACTTAAAATTTCCTTTGCATTGAGGTGTATGCAAAACATTGATGCAGTTCATCACAAAATGAAAGTTCGTATTTAGTGAGGCGATGCTTTATACTGTACTTTTCGGTGATTTTTTTGAAAAGTTACATTTAGATCTGTTCTAACGTTGTTCATCTTTAACAAAATGTTACAAATCTCATATAAAAAAAGAAAAAAGAAAACACAGTGATCAAAGTTGTCTTTCAGTTCACTGAGAAAGATCTATGGGTTAAAGCAGATTATGATAAGAGAACACACTTAAGAGTTGCCTTCAGAGCTAAGGGGTCACTGTGCAATTTCCCTTCTGTGGCTGCTGCACTCATGCCTCTGGACAGGAATAACTCAAATGTGTTGCACAAGGGGTCATCCAAATTTATCTATGGTCAAGAAGTTAGGGATAGAAATTGCAAACAGAAAAGAAAGGGTTCTTTCAAGCTATATACCTAAGACTTCTAATGTTTTCTCTTATGTACATGTTATATGTGCATGTATAAAAAAGTTTACATTAGAGAAAACATATTAAATGAGTCTCCAAGGCAGATACTTTGTTTTTCTTCATATACACATTAGCAAAGAATTAGTAGAAGGTTAAGTATAATTTTACTTCTATATTAGTTTTATTTGTAAACTAGAGAGCCTGATCACTATAGTAAATGAATCCAAAAAATATTAATGATCAGTTACACAATAAGACCTTTTTGTTCCCAAAAGACATCTCAGAAGCCTTGCCCTCAAACCCAAGGCCAAATGCATAGCCTTCTGTCTAAAAGTTCATTTTCCTACACAGTCCGATTCTCTCCATTGCTGGGCACTTTCACTTCTCTGGCTGCCCCAGGATGACTTGATTCCTGAGTCAGCCTTAATCTAAACGCACCTTGGTTCTAACTCAAATTTCTCCATTTTCGGCATCAATACATCCTTGTCATTTTGGGATTCTTTATCTCATTATGGTTTTCTTTTTGTTCACTTGTAAAACTGTCAGCAAGTAAAGATCTCTCACAGGCTGTTTCCTCATCTGTGAAATGGGACTCTAGCCTCAGCACTGTACAATCTCATGTGTACTACAAGAAACATACCACACGCAAATGCATTTCATTGAACATTTGAATAACTAAATGTTCATGACTGGCCTTCTTTCGACCCACCATGAGCACAGTCTCGTTTGATATGTCCCAAAGCATTCATAATGCTGACCACTGGCAGTAATTCACCAGACTTTAGCTTCCAATTTCTTCTTTTTGCTCAGCAAGGAAAACAGGTACCTCCGAAGGAGCTGGAGAGACAGATTTCAAGGTCCATGTTGTTTGTGATTATTCATAATTGACCTTACTGTCAGTTTCATTTTGCCTTCTCATTATTGTGACTCAGACCCCACTGTCTGCATCTCCTTGGAGTATGTGGTCTGTATGCTCGGTTGGGAAAGCTTTACCAAGATCCTTATTGCCTAGCTTACTCAGTATTCCCTTCTTCTAAACCTAACAGTAGATATATACCATAAAAAAAAGCAAAGCAAAATGATACCTACATTTAATCTTTAACTGTCTCAGATAATTCTATTTAGATTTACCACAGATTTAAGTCAAAGAGTTCAAGACTGGTCTATAGCACAAGTCATGGTAAAAACCTTAAAACTGATGTAATGGATTTTACACACATGCATATTTTAAACAAAATAAAAATAATTTTTTTCTATAATCCAAAATAAATATCTTCTAATTCCACATCTAAATGAGACTTTTTGATTCAAATCATGTGCCATCCACTTAAAGAGGATTCATAGTTAACATAAAAGTGTTTCCTATCATGCCTTCTAAATAGCATCAGAAGGCACCATTAAAATAGAATGGTTATTAATTGTTATTAATCTACATATGTATTCTTTAAGAGTAGATAGAAAAATAATTGATAAACTGGAATCTATACTTTTAATTTCCATTCTGTTGTAAATCCATATTACTGCCTTGAGAGCAACTTAAAGAAAGAAAGACAAACTCAAATGGTTATGCCAAGAATTTGACATAAATAAATAAACTCTCAGTCAACGATGTGCTTATCTAAAAAAACATAAAACCAGGAAGGGCCTAAATCTGAGAAAGAAAGAAGGCATCATTCTCATAATTCATTTGAGCAAAGTACTCTGAATCATGTGTTTGGCCCTTGTTCATGTATCCATCTATCTGTACTGTCCAACAAGGTAGCTAGCCCCTGGCCACATGGGGCTACTTAATATGTTAATTAAAATTAAATAGAATTTAGTTCCTCAGTCCCACTAGCCACATTTCAAAGTGCTCAATAACCATATGTAGTAAGCAGCTACCTCATTGGATAGTTCCGATATACAACATTTATATCTGCAGAAGCTTTATCAGGTAGAAATAACATAGATTAAAACAGCACTCTCTAAAAGGTTAATTTACAGATTTACTAATTGCCATTTACTTACTCAGTTTTTTAAGAGATGTAAAACTTGATAGATTATACACTGGTCTTTTTAGGTATGGTAACCATATGTCTTGGCTTTTCTACAACAATACCAATATTTCTTGTGTTTGTATTACTTGCAATAACATGAACTGGTTAACGGTAAAAGTAAATGCAACAAATTAAATTATTTTAGTAGGACTTTTTATGTAAACGAATAGACAGAACCCTTTCTCCCAAATTATGAGGCAAGACAAACAAAAACAACCCATGTATGTGAGAAATGCAGCCAAGAAATTGCTCCTGGAAGAGTCATTGCTTTTCTAAATGACTCTAGGCACCCATGTCTGTGTCTTGTCACTCACTGAACTCTAGGTAGGTGTGAGCTGGATGGAGTAGCTGAACTACCTCCCTGATGATACCTGTAGGGAAGAGAATAAACTCTCTGCACCACTACTAGGACTCCAACTCCTGACCATGGCTTTCTACTGCATCCAGGAGAGAATCCCTCAGGGGAGCTTGGGGTGAGAAGTGCTGTTTTGCTTCTTCATGCCTATGGGTCCAGTTTGTCCCCATGGTGGTGAGAAGACTACACAACCTGGCCAAGACATGCAAAGAGAACAATTTCAGTTTGACTCATGATGGCATACTACACATACCAAAATATTGACATTCTTAGGTAATTCTCTAAAGCAAAGGCAGAACACTAAAGGAAAAATAAATATAAAAAACAAACCTATGGCAAGGAGTTCTATGTCTGTCAGGTAACTAATGCTGCTGAGGAGGGCAAGGTGATCAAGAGTAACAGAAACAGCAAAGAGTGTTTCTCTCAATAAAAGCATAGACTATCTTGGGACTTTGAAAACATGAAGAAAATTCTGTTGTTAAAATATCTCATAGTAATTTAGAAAATTTTTCTTTTATGAGGTAACAATCCTAACAGGACAAACTAAAGAACAAAATAAAAAAATAACTAGGGTTTAATGCTTGTTATGTGCAGTCTATTAGGCTAGGCACTTTACATGCTCATGTAGTCTCCCAACAATCATTTACAATAATATTAAATATCATAATAAGAAAACTTATAGAGTACTTCCTACATTCCAGGTACTTTTCTTTACATATTGTGCTTACATAATAAATATATTTAACCTTACAACAAACCAAGGCGATAGATTATATCATTATCACCATTTTACGACTAAAAATACTGAGACACAGAGAAATTAAATATCTTGCCCAAGGTCACCTAGAATAAAGTGGCTAAGGCAGAACTGAACCAGAACATCTGGTTCCAAAATTCATACTCTTAACCATTATGCCATACTGCACTATCATCATCACTGCTGATGAAAACATATCTCATGAATTTAGAGCAGTGATGAACCTTGAGCCATATTTCAAATCTGATACAATTAAATTGATTAGAGAGGCCTCTCTTTGCATTATGCCCTCCAGACACTTCTTTTGATAGTCAAAGAGAGATTCTGCTTGATTACACACACAAAACAAACTTTTGTCCTGTTTTATGTGTGTAATCAAGCAGAATTCTTTCTTATTTCCCCTCACACTATCTGTCAGTATCTGCATTGCATTCAGTGCTGATTCAGGTAAGCTGGTGATCCTGAAGAAGGCACACTGGAAGCCACAGAGCTTGGAGTGGCCCCAGGAGTGCTCTTAATGCCCGATGCAAGTGAAGTTCAGTGGTCCCCTAAATTCATACTGACAGATGATCATGGCTCAGGGCCAATACAGTTCCAAAAAACAATCTCCAGTTGATAATAAGTTTATGCAGTTCTTTTTATCCCAAGGGATACAAATATTGTGAAAAAGAAAAATATATTTTTTTTTAATAAATAAAAGGCTTAAACAAAAATCTAAGACAAGTATGAGAACAGAAAAAATGAAAACTCATATTTAATAAATTAGAATAAAGATTAAAATACATAATTAAAAAGATGAAATACTATAGACTGCAACTAAACTATAACTTCTTTAGGAATAACAATAATTATAAGATGCTCTAGCATATATATTTGTTGAATATTTGGAGGAGTACTTAAGGTAAACATCTTCACTTATTCCAAAACCCTTTCAAATCCAATATTATTACAAAGCATAAAACATCTAAGCTGATGAAAGTTTACCTGGATTTCAGAAGAATTATTTGTTAGACTCAAATCTAAACATCTGGGCCAAAGTGATGCTTCTTCTTGGAAGGGGTATGTCCCAACAGTGCACTTCACGTGTTGCTCTTAAATCTTCTTTGGCAACAACTTTCTGACAAAAGTAAGTATTCAGAATAACAGGGCAACTTCTGTTTGGGATAATAAGTTTTTGCCTGGAAAAGGAAAAGAAAACAGTTATCTGCAAAGCTGGATTCCCCTCATGTTCTTGCTAAATCAGTAATATAAAGAGCAATGACTCGCCTGCTATGGACAGATAAAACCAAGCCAGCCCACTGAATGACAGCTGCCCTCATAAGCTCAAGAGTGACTAACAAAAAATCTGATTTTACTTTTCCAGCGCAAGTCCTGTGTCAGAAGGAGTAATGAAAGAAGGCCTGGGCTTGAGCTCCCTCAAGTTCTCCTACTCTGGTAGATGATAGCCTTAGGATGCTTCAGGGAAAAATGCAAGGAATGAGCAGACTATCAACAGGCTCAAAGAATTACCCAGACATAGAAATAAATGCTATTTAAAAATAAAACCTTCAGACATTCTGACAGCTCTAATCTTTCAAATAACATGACATCAAATGTAAATCAAATGTCAAAGGAATGCTTTCAGATGGACCACAGTCACTGAAATGCCTCAAATTTAAATAGTAAAGAAGTCTGGTAACAGACAAATTTTCCTGGTTCCTCTCAGACATCTGATTTGAGAAGACTCTTTAGCAACTCATACCTCAAACACAGGTAGTGCTGTTTAACATCAAGAAAAAATTACAACTTCCATTTCTGGGAAGATGGAGTAGACATACTTTCCTCTATTTTTCTCATTAAGTACAACTAAAATGACTGACATTATATATACATTAAATATAAGGAGACACTGAAATGTGGAGAGAAGGCAGACCAGGTAGGACCTAGAGTCTTTGGGACTTATGGAACAACACAGTAGTGAGTTACTGGGTTTTCTTTTTACCTCTTATATCCCAGACTCGCAAATGAAGAACCTGGTAACTTGGAAGCAATAACAGGTACAGACAAAAAAGCCCCTACAAAAGCTTATTCTCTTTAACCAAAGGAATAGGAAAGGGTCAGCCTAGTGAGACAGAAAACTTTTAGAAAATAACTGCTCTACTCTAGGCAAACATCACAGAAAAATTGTGACCTAACACCATGCACATCAGCAAAGGGCGACTGGGAAGCCCAGATGTCCATCCTCATCAGGTTGTAATGAGGAGTCTCTATAGCCCAGTTGGGTGGTATGAGAGAAGGCAGGACAGGGTGTTGGGACTTTGATCCTTGCAGGCTTGTAATGAGTCCTCCTCTCCCCATAAACACCAAGACAGTGGAGACCACCAGGGGACCTGGACTTCTACCCCCATGTGACACTAGAAACCAAACATCCCTCCTCACCATTCTGTCATAGAATCAAAATAGGCCTAGCAGAGAATCAGGACTTTCACCACTGCGCAGGGGTACTGAGGCTACTTTCTACACACTCATCTTCCTCCAGTGTCATCAGTGGAAGCCACATGGGGAAGAGTACCAAGGCACTCCTGGCCCACCCAGCCAGGGTGATGTCAACGGAAGCCTAGGAGGAAGCTGGAACTCATATATGCCCAGCAGTAACAAGGAGTTCATTCTCTCACAGGTATCAATGAAAGCCAAGTGGGAAATCTGAACTTCTACCTCTATTCCCCACTATTCCCCTCCACTTCTCTCAGAGCAGTGGAGATAGGTTTAAACAAGATCTAGAGTTTCATATAATACTCAAAATGTACAGGTTGCCATAAAAAAAAATCACTTGTTATACTAAGAACTAGGAAAAAAATCTCAACTTGAATAAAAATAGAATAAATGACAATGCTGAGATGACACAGGTGTTAAAATTATCTGACAAAGATTCTAAAACGGCCATTACAAACATGCTTCGAAGAGCAATTACAAATGCACACAAGACAAAACAAACAAACAAAACAAAAAACCAGAAAGCCTCAGCAAAAAAATATAAAGTCTTGGCAAAGAAATATTTTTGAAATGAAAATTTTAGAACTAAGAAATGAATAAAAATAAAAAACTCAGTGGATGGGTCCAATAGCAGAATGGAGGTACAGAGAAAAGAATCAGTGAACTTGAAGATAAAATAATAGAAATTAACCAATATGAACAACAAAGGAAGTAGACTGAAACAAACAAAAAAAAACAATGGACAGAACCTCAAGATCTGTGGAAAGAAAAAGAAAAAAGGAAAAAAATATAGGCAAATATAATAGACATTTCTACTGCTGAGTTTTTGAAATTTTATTTGGAGTTGAAGCAAAATTATAACACCGATATGGTTCTACACGCAATGAAAATATTTAAGACAATCATATTATAAATGAAGAGAGTAACAGGGTATAAGAAGTAAGGTTTCCAGCTTTGATATTGGCAATTTGTGACCTCTGTTTTTGTAGCTTTTATAAATTGTGAGACCTAGCAATGAGGTGTTCATAATCCCTTAGAGTAGATATTTTTAATAATTAATTAGAAAACAATCAGTTGACCAGAATGAATAAGAACTTTTAGTCGGCCTCCATCCACATCTCTTTCCTCTGCGGTAGGCACAAGAATTAGGTTCGGTGTTGTGAGGGAGTAGCTAGGCATTGATGATGCAGAGCAGGTGTGAGGTGCATGGCTGCTCACACACTTATACCACTTGCAACAGACATACCAGGAAGAGATTGCTTTAAACAAACTAAATTGACCTGCAACAAGTACTCAGTTGTTTTAAGCTTGTTTCCAGTTTCGTGGGTCACCAGACCCTAGCATGTTAGGCCCTAAAGGAAGCAAGTCACAGAAGAGAGGTCTAATGGAGTGTGAGATGCTAAAGGAATTGGGCCAAGCAGAGGAGAAACCTTCAGATGATTGACCTAAGTTTAGATGCTGGCACATTCTTTGTTTTGTGTTTATCAGAATAAAATCTCATGCCTCGAAGGAACTAGATGAATGAACAATAAGGTCTTAACAATCTATAATTCTGATGTTCTGTCTCTCCTGGTACACTCACATTAGCCTGGTGGGGTGATGAAATTTGAGAAGTCTTTGTAAATATATAATACTGTAAGTGGGTATATTTTATTAGCTGGTTGGCTGGCCTTATATTTGTATTCCATATATTTGTTTCTCTCTGTAATGCTTTAAAAATAATTCTTTGTGCCTCATGTAAAAAAAAAAAAAGTAAGGTTTCTACACTTCACACAAACTGGCAAAATGTCGACCCAGTAGACTGTGATAAGTTATGTATATACAATTTAATGCCTAGAGCAACCAACAGAATAGCTATAAAAAGAGATATGCACAAAAACATTATAAATTAAAATAAAATTCTAAAAAACGTTCAAGCAACCCACATAAAGCCAGGAAAAAGAAAACAGAGAAATGAAAAACAGGGAGAGAACAATAAAGAATAAACAAAAATTAAAAAGGAAGACTTAAGTCATAATATATCAATGATCGCACTATGTGTAAATGGTTAAGATAAACCAATTAAAAGAGATTAGCAGAGTGAATTATAAAACAGGATCCATCTACATGGCTATAAGAAAATATAGAGAAATAGGCAAGATGAAAGTAAAAAGATGGGAAAAATATATCATGTAAACATTAATACAAATATAGCAGGGGAGGAGTACTATTATCACATGAAACAGGCTTCAGAGCAAAGAAAATGATCAGAATCAGAGCGACATTAAATAATTATGAAAGGGTCAATCCACCAAGAAGATATAACAGTCTTAAATGTGTATGCCCCAAACAACATAGATTCAAATTACATAAAGCAAAAACTAATGAAATTGAAAGCAAAAGTCAACAGATCCACAGTTAAAGTTGAAGACTACAACTAAAACATACCTCTCTCAACATTTGATAGATCAACTAGACAAAATATCAGCCATGATATGGAAGAATGCAACAACACTCAAACAATTGACAGGATCTAACTGACATTTGTAAAACAGCAGAATAAATATTCTATTCAGGAGCCCACAAAACATATTCTAAGAGAGACTATGTTATGGGCCATAAGATTAACCTCAACAAAGTTAAAGAACTTAAATGACTGAATGTGCTCTTTGATCACAATAAAAAATAAAAATCAAGGGAAAGATAACAGGAAAATCTCCAAACATTTAGAAACAAAATAATACACTTTTAAGTCATCCATGGGTCAAAGAAGAAGTATCAAGGAAAAGTTAAAAAAAAAAAAAAAAGCATTTAGTGAAAATAAAAATTTAATATATCAAAATTCGTGGGAAACAGCTAAAGCAATACTGACAGGAAATTTTATATCACTTAAAGCTTAAATTAGAAAAGAAGGAAAGTCTAAAATCAATACTCTAAAGTTCTTTCTTCAAACATCTAGAGAAAAAAAACAGCAAAATATAAATATACATAGAGCAAATAGAAGGAAATAAATAATAAATAACAGAAATCAAATTGAAAACAAAAAAACAACACGGGGGAAAATGCAATAAGAATTGCCTTTTGATATGATCGATACAAATGATAAAAAAGGAAAAATAGAGAGGACACAAGTTGCCAATATCAAGAATGAAACAGAGGATATCGCTACAGAAAGAAAGATAAAAAAATGAAAGAAACTACAGACTAACATACCTCAGGAATAGAGATGCAGAAACACTTAACAAAATATTAGCAAATGGAATTCAGAAATACATAAAGGGAATTATACAACATGACAAAGTGAAGTTAATTCCAGGGATGCAAGGCTTGTTTGTACTCAAGCAATATTTGAAATATTTTAATATTTGAAAATTACTTCCATCATATTTAAGGCAAAAGAAGTTATATGATCTCATCAATCAATGCGGAAAAACTTTTACAACATTCAATACTCATTCATAATAATAAACCCAGAAAATCAGAAATAGAGGACTTGTTCAACCTGATAAAGAGCATCTACAAAAATACTACAGCTAACATTATAATTAATAGTGAAAGAATGAATGCTTTCCATCTAAGATGGGAAACAAAGCAACTATGTCTGCTCTCATCACTTTCATTCAAAATAGGACTGGAAGTTCTTACCAGTGCAATAAGGGGCGGGGTGCGGGGGAGGGGGGGCGAGGAGGTGTGGAAAACCATACAGATCATAAAAAGAAAAAAGAAAACTATCCCTATTTTCAGATGATATGATTGCTTGTATGGAAAATTACAGGGAATCAATAAAATAACTAATAAACTAATAAGTGAGTTCAGCAAGATCACAGCGTACATGAAAATCAAATGTATTTCTATATAACATCAATGAACATGCAGACACCAAAACTAAAGATCTAAATAATTTATAATAGCAAAAATAAACAAAAAAACAAAAAAAATCTTTGATGTAAATCTTACAAAACTTGTGAGGATTCTAGTCTTTAAGAATTTCTTTCATTAAGAAAAAAACACCTATATTAACAAAATGACCAATATCTAATTCCAAGTTATCAGTTCTAGCTGTGCAAACATAACTTTGGGCTTTATGTAAAATTTTTGGTATGCAAATCTACCTGCTTAAAGATAAAATGCCTAATATGACTTCATGCAATATGTTCTAGGCTCAACTTACCTCCTAACATGTATAACATGTAATTATATGTAAAGCTTATAATCCTATGATTCTTGTTCAAGAGCTAGGCCTAAGTTTTCTTCAAGATTGTAGTTTATCCTAATCTAGATAAATTCCTTGGTGTCTAGCCTATTTCCATACGATCTATTCAAATACAAACTTGCAATAGTAACATTTTAAGCCTATAGACTACAGGTATAGTAACCACAAAATAAGAAAAAAATTGTGAGAGATAGAAAGACAGAGACACAGGTAGAGACAAAGAATGGGTCAGCAAGAAGAGGATACAAGAAAATAAGAGAGTATGGTTGGGGCATAGTGTCCAGTACTGTCTGGGTACAAGTGCAAATATACTGCATACAGCCGGATGGATGAAAGATGTCATAAAGTTCCAGCTCTTCCATTCAAGTTGGTTTAAAAAAATACGATAAGGCAGTATTATTTTAATAACTAAGTTAAGAAGAAAGCACTAGGTAAAAGTTTTTGTGCATATTTAGAACCTTTCAGTTTACAGATAAACATACCAATATTAGAACTATGTTATGTTCAATATAAAGTCTAGTTTAAGGCCATTAAGTTTCAACTAAAACAGAGAATAACTCCAACTAAGTGAAAGCTTATTAGCCTTTCTTCTCTACTACAAAAAAATTAATACAACTTTCAAAGCTATTTTAATGAGCTCAACCTTCTATTTAATCTATTTAGTTTCAGTCTAAAAAAAAATATCTTCTTTACTTAATAGAAGCCCTTTCTCAAAAGAGAGTTATTTCACTGATTTCGATAACTCTGTTCTCTGCCTCCTTGGCAGGGGCCACATAGCTAATTATGAGCCATTGCCTGCAAAGGGAGCGTAATTTATACACACATATGCGAACACAAAAGGGGCCAATTTTTCTGATCTCTATTTGACAAAGAAAACAAACCCATGCTAGATGCAGGATTATTCCATCAGAATAAATAAAAAACCATTAATATATTTGGACTGCTCTAGTTGCAACTATATTATATAATGTACAAATGTACCCACGATTTCAAGTATTATACTCTTGGTGTTTTTGCTCATTTTCCTCCATTTCCCTCTTATTTACAGGTAGACTTGAAGGGTGTCAAAGTATTTCAACTTCCTTGCTAATCTTTATTATAATGCTAGTATTTTTATTAGCTATTAAAGTCTAACACTCCATATTTTAATAAAATTATATGTATTTCGATATGCAAATACTCAGTCACCAGAACTCGATATATGAAGTAGTCATATATTTGTATCCATACTTAGATCACCATTAATTAAGAGCTATAAATGTAGGCTGATACTATTAGAGACTCAAATATCATAAGCATATTAAAACAATGCAAAAAATATTTCATGTTATATACAAAATTACACTAGTTTTTAGGCTGAGACAATTTTTAAAAAACAGATTCTTCATCTACACAAATGTCTGATGTGATATTTGAGAGCAATGAAGTACAACACAGAACACTTTCTCCTGCATCGCTGTCTTAAGTGTTGTAGGATGTACAGTGTCCCTAACCCCTACCCCCTTAATGCTCAATTATTATAATGCTCCATATTTTAATATTTGCATCCTAGAAATGGAGGTCCCTTTAGTGCTATTAACTCCTTTATTTCCTTCTACATTTTTCAATATTGAATACTCATTTTTATATGAAAATATTTAAAACATTCAAAACATTCTTGATAAAAATTAACTTTGAAATTGTAGCATTCATAGTAATCTGACAAAGAAGGTTGACCCGGCAGAGAACCTCTTTAATAGAAATATAACTCTTTCAGTTTCAAATGGGGGAAAAATGAATTTAGCTGATAAACAATTTACAAATATAAACACTAAATGAAATTCTAGTCTTCTTCAAAACAGAAAACTAAGTGATGCAGTTGGAGTGAATGTCTTTAATTAAATGTGTATTATTTTACAACATCAGAAGCATTTCTGTTTACTCACCCGGCCCTCTGCCTTGGAAGCAAAGTTAGAATTGACCCAAGTTCTCAGATTCCGGGAAATTATAGAGGTGATATACAGTTTCATCCCAAACAGGCAGATTTTAAAAAGTCATAGATTTACTTAGTAACCATTAATGTGGATCTCTTTTATATATAATTAAACAAATCGTTACAAACATCAAAAAAAATTCTAACTATTTTAAAATGTGGCTGAATAATTTTCCATTTTTAAAAATAGCACTTTCATATGTATGTCAGTGTTGTTAACTTTGCTGAAAAGAAGGGAAACCTAAAGTAGAAGTGGTGCTTTGGCTCAGTTCTGGGGCTCTAACAGAGATAAGAACTTACTTTAGAACTGCTTCTTTTTATCACCTAGCAAGTGGTAGGTCATAATATATAAGTATGATTTAAGTCAGGACCATTCTTTATGTCAGTGGACTCCATACTTAAATTTAAAAATTCTGTCAGTAAAACAATTTTTGACTGTATGCTACTAACATATTTATAAATTATATGCATGTATTTCCATTGTAATTATAAATCCTTCACAAAAATAGACATTAAAATGAGATGAAAAGACATTCCAATATTTTCTTTCCACATCTCAATGGATTGTCTTACATTAATATTTAGAAAGGCACACAATTTAAAACTTGTGAATTGTTATTTCTCGAATTTTCAGTTTAATATTTTCAGATTGCCTTTGACTTTGGGTAACTAAAACCACAGAAAGTAAAACTGCAGGTTGCGGGTGGGGGGACTACTATCTAACATTCTATTTCTTTCAGGTATAAGACATAATCCTTCAATATTTGTATATATTGCAAAATGATCACCACAATAAGTCTAGTTAACATCTGTCACCATACATAGTTACAAATATTTTTATTTTTGTGATGAGGACTTTTAAAATCTACTCTTAGCAACTTTCAAATATGCAATAAATTGTTATTAACTATAGTCTCCATGCTGTGCATTACATTCTCATGACTTATTTGCTTTATAATTGAAACTTTGTACCTTTCGACCCCCTCCGCCCATTTTGCCCACCCCCATCCCACCTCTGGCAACCACTAACTTGTTCTATCATGTTTCTGTATAAACAGTACTGGGATTTGAACATAACTAATTCTCTGATTTAAGATAAACACACTTTTGAAATCTTGTTTAAATTTCTCATATATTCATAAGTCCCCTTTATCTTGCAAATATAACTACACAGGTAAGCATTAGTTTAACTAGATCCAAAGGATCATAATTTCTGAATTAGGGAAGCTGAAGGAGGTTTAAAGTATGACTTGGCATAATACGGAAAGTCTGAAATTTTAGACACAGATATAACTTTTTACACTCATATCATCTGGGAAAATAATTCAAATAATAACATATGTACATAAAATGTATCTGCAAGGCTTGTGGATATGGGAAAAACCTTAAAATCCATATGTAGGTCCATTTGTTCATTTTACTCTCTTTTTACTGACCACCTATGATGTGCCAAGCACTGGTCTAGGGAACTGGGAATCCAATCAGAGAAAAGAGAACTGAATAGACAGTTTTACTATGAAGGAAAAGGATGTTACTGGGATATGATACCCAGATAGAAGACCCTCTGGGAGTAATCAATACCACTGGAGTTAGGGAAAGCTTCCCAGGACAAGAAGGCAGATGAGGGGACCCACTGGTCAGGGTGTGTGAAGATACAAGGAAGGGAATGCATGGAGCACTCAAGAGGCTGCCTGGTAGCAATGACAATTATTTAGATTTAATGTGATAAGCAAATATGTCACACCACCACATCATCAAGTCTCTGCAGAAAAAATTCATATGTTCGCTTTCCATCATTAGCGAGCAAAGGAGGTTAGAACTTTTAAACATCCGTATCCATGGTACCATTATTTCTCTAGGTAGTATGACCTCTCAATTTTTTTTTACACTGCAGGCCAATATTGATTGGTGTGGACTTTATAATCATCTTTCTATTTATCTTATTGCCACAAATGTTATGTGATGATCAAAAAGCAAGTTTACAGAGCATGTATGGATTAATATTATAGCATGTTTAACTAGCTTTCCTAAGATCGAAGATCAACCAAAAATAAAAACAAACCTAAGGTGTTAAACCTCACTTGATAATCACATATATGATCAATAACATCAGTTAACACTGTCATGACACCAGACTCACACTGATTCTTCTGTTTAAGGAATCTGAAGAATATGCATTTACTTTCTAGTAAACACTTTGAGTATCCCTGAGAAGTTGGCAGCCATGGTGGCAGGACTTTAATATGGCAATAACACCCATGAATGAAATACACAAAAAATCTAGAAAGTAGCATTTTTCAGTGGAATCCAGCTACTAGGGTTTCTTGTAGAAATCTTTTTTCTTTAATATATAGGTAATATTATATATTCAATAAAAATGGCAATTTGTCAAAATGTTTTCTGAAAACAGAAATGACTGCCCAAATACATATGCTTTGCCTTAAGAACCATATCTACTTCTTATATATATATTACTTGAAAATGTTATGCATGCAACTCAAGTAACAGGAAACAATAGACTTTTAAAATTTTTTCTATGAGACCAGAGAAGGAAAAACAATTGAGACATCTTTTCATTTTCTATCACTGTCAAAGGTTAACAGTATAATCACTATTAAACACTGTCACAGTGAAATACCCTGTTAGCAACTTGTTTTCAGAAACTGTGAGGTTTATGAGAGATACTTACTTTTCTTTTTCTACTAGTTATGCTTCCTCAAATTTTTTTTGTGCCTAGCAATTAATTAAATCAAGAATATATTTTGCACTGGATATGCTGAAAGGGACAATTGTGACTGACATGGAGATTACCATAAACCCCTTAAAAAAACAGTATTTGGTCCAAATCATAAACTAAGATCTATTTGCTTGTTTACTGTCTGGGAAGAAGACCTACAAACCCGTGATGGGTGGCAAAGAGGATTAAGTGATTAATGGAATTAATGTAGTAACCAAAAAAAAAAAAAAACCACACATATAATTGTCTTTTCTTCCTCCTTTCCCTCCATTTTCTTCTTTCCTTTTTTTTTTTTCTCATTAGCAGGTGGTTGGTTTTGGTTTTACTTTAAGCTAAACATTAAAACAAATTACAAGTTAACAGTTCATGCAACTCAGATTTAGCATTGTTGATTATCATAAAACATATTGTTCCTAATTTTAAAAACTGTGATTTATATAATTTATTGGCATTTTTGCAGAATAGGTTTAAGTCAGATAACAGATTTATAAAAGCAAATGAGTAATGTAAAAAAAATGGGTAATGTGTTGAAATTTAATGTTTCTATTATTAAAATAGATATGTTTACTTAATTCATGGTCATGGTTCCTTTTTTAATTTTGAGAGAACTATTTTATTTTACTTTTTTGAATTTTTTTCACCAGCTTTTTTGAAGTATAATAGACAATTAGTTTCTCATATTTACATTGAACAATTCAATGAGTTTTTTAAAAATTATAGTTGGCATATAATAATACATTAGTTTCATTTGTACAGCTTAGTGATTAGAGATCTATATAACTCACAAAGTGGTCACCCTACTAAATCAGGTCAATCCTCTTCTCTCACATTATTTTTTACATTGTTGACTATTTTCCTTAAGCTATACTTTATATCTCCATGACTTTTTTGTATCTATCCATTTGTACTTCTTAATCCCTTTGCCCTTTTTCACAGTGTCCCCCAACCCCTACCCATATAGTAACCCTCAAAATATTCTCTATATCTATGAGTTTGTTTCCATTTTCTTGTTATTGTTGTTTATATTGTTCTTTAGATTCCATGAAATCATGTAGTACTTGTCTTTCTCTGTGTGACTTACTTCACTCAGCACAATATCTTCTAGGTTCATCAAGGCAATATCTTTTTCCATCTCTCTCTAGTCTGTGTGTGTCTTTTAATCTGAATTGAGTCTCCTGTAGGCAGTATATGTAGGGGTCTTGTTTTCTTATCCTTTCAGCTTCCCTGTCTTTTGGTTGCAGCACTTAATTCTTTTCCATTTGAGGTACTTGTTGATAGGAATGTAGTTGTTACCATTCTTTATTCCTGTTTTGGATACATGTTTTTTCTTCTTAAAGAAGTCCTACCAACAGTTCCTGTAATATGGGCTTGGTGTTCATGAATTCCTTTAGCTTTTTTCTTCTTTGGTCTAGGAAGTTCTTTATTTGTCCTTCGACTCTAAATGATAGCTTTGCTGGATAAAGTATTGGCAATAACACCCATGAATGAAATACACAAAAATTTTTGCTGGATAAAGTATTGTTGGTTGTAGATCCTGCATTTTCATCACATCGAATATTTTGTGCCAAGTTCTTCTGTCCTGCATGGTTTCTTTTGAGAAATCAGCTGCCAGTCTTATGGGTGCTCCCACATAGGTAATTAACTGCTTTTTACCTGCTACTTTTAAGACTCTCTCTTTGTATTTAACCTCTGGCATTTTAATTATGATGTGTCTTGGTGTGGTCTCTTTGGGTTCATTTTTCTGGGGACTCTCTGAGCTTCCTGCGGTTTTATATCTATTTCCTTCACCAGGTTAGGGAAGTTTTTATCATTATTTCTTCAAATAGCTGTTCGACATCTTGTTTTCCTGTAGGTACCCTGATGACATGGATATTTTTACCTTTAATAGTATCCTATAGGCTCCTTAAATTATTATTATAGTCTTGGCTTCTTTTTTCTTGCCATTCTGATTGCAGGTCCTTGGCTTTCTCATCCCCTGTATAGGTCATTTGATCCTCTTCTTTATTCACTTTGTTTTTTTTTCCATTTAATATACTTTTCTTCATTTCTGACTGGTTCCCTTTTATAATTTCCGTTTCCATTTTTATGTTTTTTATCTCTTTGTTGAAGTTCTCACTGAATTTATCTACTCTTCTCGTAAGTTCATGGAGCGTTTTTACAACCAGTGTTTTGAACTCTGCATTTGTGAGATTGTTTGACATCATTATTTCTGGATCTCTGTTCTGTTCTCTCATATTGTTTCTGCTTCTTTTGGCTGCCTTTCTGTTCTGCCTTTCTTTTGGCTGTCTTCCCATTTTGGCTGCCTTTCTGTGTCTCTTTCTATGTACTAAGCAAAACTCTTGGTTCTCCCGGTCTTATTAGTACAGCTTTGTGTAGTAGGTGTCCAGTGGCACAGTCCTGAGTGGGGTTCAGCTGCAGCTTAAATTTAGCCCAAGCCTGTGCCTCTTAGGGGCCACCCGTTAAGATTCAGCAAGCAATCCACAGGTGCTGTGCTTATAGCTGCCTCAAAGGGCCACACCAGAAACCGAGGCCAGCTGCTGCCAGTGTGAGTCTAGGCCCAGCTCAGCAAGGATCACCTGAGTAGCTGAGGATACACCTGGATGTGGCTTGGGTGGGGCCACGAGTTGGGGGAGGCAGGGTTTCAGGGGATCCTCTGGGCAGAGAGACCTCTGTTATCCAGTCTGATGACATTTCTGCTACGGCAGTGCTGAGACTGCGCACTGGGAGAGGGTAAAGCTCAACAGAGGAACAATGGATACCGCAGCTACTTCTGTATAGAGTGAGTCTCACCTTGGCCCTCACTCTGACAACTCAGTGTTCCCCTGTAAGTCCCTGGTGCCCGCTGCGCAGCCAAACTGGCTTTGGCGCTCAGAGCGAGCAGGTCCGTCACTGCAAGAGTCTGCTTGCAGACAGGGCCCCTTTAATAGGCATTTGGTGTTGCCGCTGCCGCAGGCTACGTCTCACTCAGCAGCTCGAGATCTGGCAGCCCCATGTCCTCGCCCTGTCCTACCTTCTGCCATTGCAGGGTGATTTCTTAGATTTCTCCTTAGTTGTACGGCTTGTTCATCTAGATCCTAGTCAATTTTTCTTTGCTGTTTGCTCCTTGTTTCTGTCACAACTCTGATTTGGTTGCCAGAGGGATGAACAGAGCCTCTATCATCTATGCCATTCCCTGCCCCCACCCCATAAATTTTTAATAGAAAATTATCCTGCCCACCTTCTCAGTTATTTAAAGAGTGGGCACTCCTCTCCACCAAAAAATCAGATTTACTCTAAGTAAAAATTTAAAAACAAGTCTTAGAAAATATCTCTATAGTAAAGAATTAAGCCAATTTCATAAATAAAAAGTTTAAGGCTTATACATCCTCTGTTTTCAACTTCATATTTGACAAGATTTGTCTCCTGTGTTCAATGTGTTTCTTTTACCTTCTTACCCAATCAGATCCATGTATCTAAGAAACTGATAAAAACACTGATGTAGAACACCAACACATAATTGTATGCTATTTTTAAATCCCCAGTCTCTTTTCATCCAAATAAACACAACATTAAGGACCAGTTTATTTGTTTGAAATTCCATAGTATAATAAATATATATAATAAATTCATAGAAGTATGAATTCATAGGTTATGAGAATAAACTTCCTCTATAAACTAGAATTCTAATTATCTAGACAAATATAAGTCTTTGATCATTTCCTTTTTTGAGACACAGGATCACTGGAAATGGCAATTTATAGAAAGAAACACCATAATTTTTGGCAGTGGTTGCAAATTTTATTTTCAAGGCACAAATCCTATACTTTTATTCAGTAACAAAAATCCTGCCAGAACTTAACAGAATATGAAGACTATAAAGACTGTAAAAAAGGAGAACAAAGCAGGAAGAAAAACATGGTCTGAAATCAGTCTGACCTGGGTTTATATTCTAGCTCTGCCACTTATTGCCTATTTTATCTTGATTAAATTACTTCAATTTCCTGAACTTTAACTTTTTTATATCTAAAATGAGGATCAAACATACCCAATAGTGTTATTGTGAGATTAGGTAGATATATTCATATATACAGCCATACATGTATACATGTATATACAATGCTTGACATACATACTAGACACTATTTAAGAATAGCTAATATTACTTGATACAGGCTATTTCTAAAATATCTACAGGTTAACTTAATTCTTCCAACGTAAGGTAGGATATCTCAGAAAAGTTTAGTTTTCTCTGGGTAGTATATTCATTTCTATTGACAAATGGGTAATTAAAGGCTTTAAAAATGTTCAAGCACTTTTACTTAGTCATTGTTAAGAATCTATACCAATGAAATAATCAGACATGGAGAAAAACATTTACGTCACGTTAATCACATTTATTATCGTGAAATATAGCAAGGTATCTTAATTTCTAACAAAAAGTAGAAAAATAAATCATGAAACAGCTATACAAATGATAGCATTAAAAATCCTAATTCAAAAAATACATTTAATGCATTAGAAAAACAGACTCGTCTATATGAACCATGTGATCCCAAGACGGTAGTACTATTTATTACTAATATAAGAGTCTTACAAAGAGGAAGTGCTAGAATTATCTGCACCAAAAAATTAAGCAATTTACCCCTAAATGAAAGGCTTATATAAAGGTAACTTTATATTATTGTCTTCCCCCCGCCACCACGAAAAGTTTATTCTTTAATACATATAGATAAACACTTCAATCTACCTTTTCTTTAATAATAAATTGCCTCATTACTTGATAAATTAAGTAACAATCACTTCCTATGAGTACTCTCAAATATGCCCAAACTGACCTAAGAGTCAAAATTTCCCTCATATCTTTTCCTGAGCATCACAATTATATATAAAACAATTTCTCTTTCTCTTTCTTACCTCCATCCCTCTTTCTATCTCTCCATTCCTTCTTCCCCACCCTGTAATTTTAGATTTGTGCCATTCACAGTACCATCTCTTTACAGAGTAAAGTTTGTGAGTCTAGCATAAAAGGCTGATTATTATTTTTTTTAGCACTTTGCTTCATTAAAGCATGTTCCAATAGGTCAATGTAGCACAATGCTATGTATGGCTGGGCTACATACAGGTATAGTTTTTGGATAAAGAGTTATACCTGTTCTATTCAATTAGATTTTTTAAAAAAATCAGAAGTAGAAATCCTTATTACAAGATCCAAATATATGCATTAATAAGTGGAATACATAGTGCAGTCCTAAAAGAAAACTGGATACCTGTATCAGTTATGACTGGTTTCTATCTTTAAGG
Organism: Pteropus medius; assembly: GCF_902729225.1. Classification (NCBI taxonomy): domain Eukaryota; kingdom Metazoa; phylum Chordata; class Mammalia; order Chiroptera; family Pteropodidae; genus Pteropus; species Pteropus medius. Next base: position 474,021 of record NW_024352949.1, on the reverse strand, counting down.
ATCATTTCACCACTGAGTTACATAAGGCATTTCTTGAATATTAATCTAAATGTATTTGCATGCTTTTCCCAGGCTAATATTTAACTTTATCTTATAGGTTTTATCTCCCAATGTAACTCCAGAACAGAAATTTCAAACTTCAGCATGACTCAGAATCATAGGTTTGTTAAAACACAGAGTGTTGCACTCCACTCCCAGACTTTCTGATTCACTAGGTCTGGGGTGGGTTCCACTAATTTGCATTTTTAACAATTCCAAAGCAATGTTGATGTTGCTGGTCCTATGACCATACTTTGAGGATTACTACTGTAGAAAAACTCACATGACCATTTACACTGTCCTGGCTTTACTCAAGTACCTAAGAATGCATCTCAGGCTTACTCCCTTCAGCTTATAAAACACCTGCTCAACTATCAGGACTTAGCAGAAATGATAGGAAGGTCTTCTATGGATCCATTCTGTTTTGCCAGAACTTATAGAAAAGAGCACTTCCTCCTTTGTGTTCCGCTACATCTGGTGGATTTCTGAAATCATTATAGCTATAGAATTTTAATGCTTTAACTTATTGACATGGAAGGCTTGGCTTTTCCCCCTCTTAATTAACAAAGATCTCACTCCATGCACCTGAAAAAAAGATAAAGATTATATCTTATGTCTCTGGTTTCACAGTTCAATTGCTGCAGAGAAAATTATAACTTGACAAACATTTTTGTTCACTTGATTGAGTTAATATAGCCTTCTATGCACCTCATCCGTAGTGTCAACAAATTAAGTCATCAAGTAATATACACTTTTTAAGAAACATCCAATACACCATTCCACATTTTCTTGAGGTGCAAACTGTCTATTCAGAACAGCAGTGTGGTATAGCAGGCAGAACAAAGAATATGAAGTCTAGAGACTTTGATTGAAGTCTCAATTTTGTACCTTACAAGCCAAATGATCTGACTAGATTAATAGAATCCATTTGGTCTTATTTATGTGTATAAGAACATTTGTTAGAATGTTTTAAAGCAATAATGGAAATTATTTGACACATTAAATGCTTTACATAAATGATTTTATTCTTCAAAGATATCGGATTTAGAAAATCTATTCTTGAAAATTTCAATATAGTATCTTTCCAATAACAAATCATTTAAATGAAACTTAATGTTATTTAAACAAAACTTGATGCTTTTTAAAAACTACCTAAATTGAGAATCTTTGGTATAGCAATTTTTAATCAGAAATATATGAATTTCCAAATATATGAATTGAAGTAACAAAGCTACTTCAATTCTAGGATATCAATAACTACAAACCTCAACTGTGAGGACCACCTTCAAAGAAAACAAAATACAAACAAAAAGATCAATTGACAATACTCAAGACAAGGGGTCAGAATAAGTGACTCAATTTTTATTTACATTAATTTTTACTAGAGCTCTGAGAAAAATGAACTGGCTCAGGATAAACTAAAGAATCACATCAGTAAAAACAGCTAGGCAGTTCTACTTATTCTGCAGTCTAGTTTTTTAATTCTAATTGACATGAAGAGTCCATTTAAAAATGTTTTAATGGTTCAAACTTTTGATTTCACATGATATAAAAATTGAACGGCACAAAATATGAGGAACAGACTATAGTATTTGAATAAGGGAAGAAAAAAATCAAATGGATTGAAAAATGTTTTTCTAAAATCCAGGAAATGTCCCAATTTGAAATTTCAGTTGAAAATTTATAAAATCTAGAATAAAAGGATTCACTCTGAATGGCAATAAAAATAATTTGAGAAAACAATGGTCATAAAAGAAATGAAACTGACACTGCTAAAATAAAAAATCAGAAAAATAAGCCCAAGAAATATCCTTAAAAAAATAAAAATCACAAAGCCTAGGTTTAATTATTACTGCAAATAGGCAAATGCTAAGCTTAGTCTAGCTTCGAACAGAACAAACATCAGCTAAACTAGATAAATGTGCAAGACTGGTTAAAGAACACTGCTTTAAATTATAAAAAGAATAAGAACATTCTGGAATCAAAACTCTTTTAGAGGAAGCACAGCTTCTTTTGAATGGCACTGCTTATTTTCACAAAGAGATTAGGGCAAAGATGCATGGCAACATCCTCAGAATGTCACAGAGCAACCAGAGCACAAAACCATAGCAGGGTGTGTTATATGTTAAAATAAAAATAATTCCACAAGGTGAGCTTCAACCATCCATGAGAGATACTAGCTAGGGTCTGAAGATCATATACAATTTTTGACCCTTAGAAAGTGAGACTGTGTTCTGAAAAGGAAAACTTTCTCTGAGGCTCTATAACTATCTCAAGGCTAGTGCTGGTGAGGATTTAACCAGGGGAGGGGATGAAATCTCCAGGGTTTTTTTTCTCTTCTAACTTGCTCCTTTTACCTTCCTTCAGACTTAGCTTCTCTAAGAATTTGTCCTCCAGAGAGCTGCCTGGCTCTGGTCTCAGATGCTCTCCTCCTCCCTCCTACGTGGCTGCAAAGTAGAGGAGTGTTTGGCAGGACCTGAGGGCTGCTGGGCAGGCAGCCCCATGACAGACCACTCAACATGATCTGAGACTCCCATGTTTTCTCAGGATTTCTGAGCATCCCTACCTGAAGGTGAAGTGTGTGGCCATGGAGAAGTCGGTATGCCATTATACTTTCAATTCTTCATCCTTGAAGTTTACTAGCTTAAAATACAAACTTATAGCTACAAATATTCATCTGCTGTACCCACCCACATTTCCAAGTCTTCCCAGGTGCTGGCTTGCCCAGCACTCTGCTGAGACCTCTAGAAGACAATCAGGACAATTAGCAAGTAGACTGTTCTCAAAAGCTCATCATGTAGAAGTTTCACTTTATAATTTAAACATATTATTTAAAATAGAACCTCAAATCATTTTGTTGTTTAGGCTAATCTGTTATTTATTACCTGGATAATGTGAATGGTTTCCTTCTTAAATATAGAACATTTTTGTTTGTTAATATAAAAACAAGCACATAAAGATTTATTTTCATCAATGATGGAATCATTTCCTTTGGTCCATAGGGTATCATTTAATGCTCTTTTCTTTCTGGAGTCTTTTTAGTGGGCTTCCTCTGGGCAGGTGACAGCAAAGCTCTGAGTCAATGTGTGTGAGAGCACAAGAGGAAAACAGCCATTTGAATGGAAGCTTTTTTTGGTCTGCTTTTAGGTGGGGCAACCCTTGGTTGACCTCACAGATTGCAAGTACCTTGTCAGCTTACAATCCTTTATTTTTTATGCCTACAGCACCTGGTCTTCCAAGGTGATCTCCCATCCAAGTACTAACCAGGCCCCACCCTGCTTAGCTTCCGAGATCAGATGGGATCAGGCTTGTTCAGGGTGGCATGGCTGTAGACTGGAAGTCTTTTTCATACTTCATTTTTGTCTTTAAAACATTTCTCATTTGCAAAGCAGATCTTCAAAAGAAACAATACAGGTATTAACTGTACCTGTATAAACTGGTAAATAAACTGGTAAAAGAACATGTGTTTATATGTTCTTTTACCAGTTTATTACTGATAATATCAATTGAATTCTTGGCCCCCTAAAATTTGTGGTTAAAGATATAGGTATGTTAGGTTATAAACTATCATTCTGATGAGCTATAAATACAGTGATAAAGATTATCTAAGTTGTTGTTGTTTTTTTTAAATGCCTACAGCACCTGGTCTCCCTAGGTGGTCTCCTATCCAAGTACTAACTAGGCCCAACCCTGCTTAGCTTCCGAGATCAGATGAGATCGGGAGTGTTCAGGGTAGCATGGCCATAGACTCTAAGTTGTCTTTATCAAAATAAATCACATAGTTTACTGATGTTAGATTTTAAATTCTCTGTAGCCTCCTCTCGGGAAAATAACATCCAAGTATTTATATTATTTCAAATTTTATAATATCTCAATTAAATTTTTCTCCAGTACATTTACTGAGCACTAATTATGTATAAGAAATTACTCAGTACACCAATGGATACAAACAAGAATAGGATTAACTTGATAAAGAGTTTATTAGAAGGAAAGCATAATAGTTATGCATTTTGTTATTATGTTTAGTGTAATATTCAATAATCATAATGTTTATTATAATACTTGTATTTTATACATTAATTAAATGAGAATTTTATAAATATTTTTCCTTAAATGATCTCTTTTGATTCTTGTAACTACTCTGGGAGGAAAGTAGGGTATATAGAATTATCTCCAGTTTAGAGGTGAAGGCTGTGTGATTTGCACAGCAAATGAAAGGCTACAGCTAGAACCAAGGCCTTGGACTCCTAAACTGGGAGTGATGTACCATGATGTGACTGATCTTATAATGACAACTAAAAGAGAGCCCACCATAGTTAACACTTCTTCATGTTTCCAATTTGCCTGACACCTTCCAAATTAACTCCTTTACACCTCACAGAAGATCCTCTGAGGTACAGAGAAGTACAGTAATTGCTTAGGGGTACACAGCTAATAAGTGGTGGATGAAGATTTGAATAGACGCAGTCTGACTTGAAAACCCATGACCTTAAAATCATTACTCTTATTGGCATTTCTGTAGGTCTTCTTTGGAGAAATGTCTATGCACATTCTTGGCCTATTTTGAAAACTGGTTGTCTTTTTTATCACTGAGTTGTAAGAGTTCCTTATATAGTCTAGGTATGAGTCACTTATCAGATATCTGATTTGTGAATATTTCTTCCCATTCTATGTGTTCACTCCCCCACCCCACCAGTTTTACTGAGGTATAATTGAAAAATAAAATTATATATATTTAAGGTGCACAAAGTGATGTTTTAACATATGTTTACACTGTGAAATGATTACCAAAGTCAAGCTAATTAACATATTTGTCTCCTCACATAATTATCTTTCATGTGTGTGTGGTGAGAATATGTAAGATCTACTTTTAGCAAATTTCAAGTATATAATACATTATTATTAACTATAGTTACCATGATGTACATTAGGTCTCTAGAACGTATTTATCTTATAACAGAAAGTTTGTATCCTTTTACCATCTCTCCATTTCCCCCACCCCACAGGCTCTGGTAATTGCTCTTCTACTCCATGTTTTTATGAGTTCCGTCTCTTTAGATTCCATATATAAATGAGATCATACGGTATGTGTCTTTGTATCTGGCTTATTTTACTTAGCATACTTTTCACTTACTTATTTTACTTTGCATACTTTACTTTTCACTTTAACGATAGTGTCTTTTGAAGCATAAAAATTCTTAATTTCGATGATGTGCAATTTTTCTTTTGTTGCTCATGCTTTTATTGTCATATCTAAGAATCTACCACCAAATCCAAGGTTATGAAAATTTACTTCTATGTTTTCTCCTAAGAGTTTTATACTTGGGCTCTTACATTTTAGGTCTTTGATTCATTTCTTATATATAGTGTCGAGTAAGAGTCCAACTTCCTTATTTTGCATGTGGATATCCAATAGTACCAGGACCATTTGTTGAAAGATTATTCTTTCCCGAATGAGTGATGGTGGCACCCTTGTCAAAAATCAACTGGCCACAGATACATGAATTTATTTCTGGGTTTTCTAATCTATTTCACTGGTCAATATGTCCATCCCTAAGGTAGTTAACATCTGTCTTAATTACTATAGCTTTGTAGTAAGTTTTAAAATTGAGAAGTGTGAGTCTTCTTACTTTGTTCCTTTTTTTTCAATATTATTTTGGGTATTCTAGGTCCTATGAGTGTGCATAAAAATTTCAAGATCAGTCTATGGCCATGCTACCCTGAACAAGCCCAATCTCGTCTGATCTCGGAAGCTAAGCAGGGTTGGGCCTGGTTAGTACTTGGATGGGAGACTACCTAAGAAGACCAGGTGCTGTAGACGTAAAAAGTAAAAAATAAGGGATTGTAAACTAACAGGGTCCTTGCAATCTGTGAGGTCAACAAAGGGTTGCCTTGCCAAAAAAGAGAGAGAGAAAAAAAATTTCAAGATCAGCTTGTCAATTTCTATAAAGAAGGCAGCTGGGATTCTGATATGGAATATCAATTTGGTGAGTACTCCCTTCAAACAAAATTAATTTCTTTAAACATTGTTTTATAGTTTTCAGTGTACAAGTATTATACTTCTTTTGTTAAATATATTCCTGTTTTTTCTTTTTGATCCTATTATAAATGTAATTTTTTCCTTAATTTTCAGATTTTTCACTGCGAGTGTACATACAACTAATTTTTGGATATTGATCTTGTATCCTGCAACCTTGCTGAACTCATTTCTTTTAATAGTTTAGTGAATTTCTAAAGATTTTCTACATTTGAAATAATGTCATCTGTGAATAGACAGTTTTTATTTCTTCCTTTCCAATCTCTATACCTTTTATTTCCTTTTACTTCTGGATTGCCCTGGGTAGGAACTCCAGTAAAATGTTCAACTGAAGTGGTAAAAGTGGAAATCCTTTTATTGTTCCTGATTTCAAAGGAAATACATTCAGTCTTTCATTATTATGTACAGTGTTAGCTGTAGGTATTTTGTACATGCCCTTTATCAGGCTAAGGAAACTCTCTTCAATTTCTAGTTTGTTGAATGCTTTTATTGTAGAAAGGTGTTGATTTTGTCAAATGTTTTTCCTGGATCTATTGAGATGATCATGATATGATTCTCATACTGCCTCTACTGGAAATATACATCACACTTGGTAGAAATTGATAAGTTATGAGAGATACAAATAAACTAACATGCAAATTGAAGAAGTGAACATTTTCAGCTGAAGGTACCAGGATAAGATTAGAACTAAAATTTTAAAACAGCTTGAGATTTGTTATTTTAAGTAGTACTAATAGCTGCAATATGAATAACAATTAAAAAACAGCTTTATTAAGATATAACTCACACATACAATTTACCCATTTAAAGTATAAAGTCAAATGGTTTTTAGGATACATTATTAATTTTAAATTTGTAAATAAAATATATAACATAAAATGTCACTTTATTTTAAAGTATACAATTCACCGGCATTAATCATGTTCACAATGTTGTGCAAGCATTGCTATTATCTATTTCCAAACTTTTTCATCACCCTATAATCATTAACTGTAATCATTAAGCAATACTCCACATTCCCCTTACTCCTAACCCCTGTTAATCTCTAAACTAATATTTATCCCTACAAATTTTTATTCTGGGTATCTCATAAAATGAAATCATACAATATTTTCCCTTAGTTTTTGACTTCTTTCACTTATCATAATGTTTCTGAGGTTCATCCATTTTATAGTATGCATCATACTTCATTCTTTTTTATGGCTGAATAACATTCCACATTATATATACACTACTTTTATTAATCCATTCATCTGTTGAAGGAGACTTAGGTTTTTCTATCTTTTGGCTACTGTAAATGCTGCTATGAACACTCGTGTACATGAAACTGAGGCCCTGTTGTCAACTCCTTTTAGTACATATCTAGGAGAGGAACAGCTGGGCCGTATGGTAATTCTATAATTAGCTTTGTGAGGAACTGCCAAAATTTTCTGCATGCAGAGCAGCTGCCCCATTTTATAATCCCACCAACAGGGCACAAAAGTTCCAATTTCTTGACATTCTCACCAACATTGGTTATTTTCTGTTTCTGTGATCTTAAAGGGGATAAAATAGTATCTCACTGTGGTTTTGATTTGCATTTCCCTAATGATTAATGATGCTGAGCACCTTCTCATGTGTTTATGGTGTTTTCTATAACTCGAGGTTTTTTTTTCGTTGATGTTGTAGGAGTTCTTTATATATTCTAGACATTAATCCCTTAGCAGATATGATGAACAACTATTTTCTTCTATCCTGTGAGCTGCCTTTTCATTCTCTTGAGAGCATCCTTTGATTGTACAAAAGTTTTAATTTTGATGAAGTCCAATTCATCCATATCACTCCTTTGCTGCCTGTGCTTTTAATGTCACATCTTAGAAATTGTTGCAAAACACAACGTTATAAAAATTTTCCCATTTCTTACAAAGTTTTTGTAGTTTTAGCTCTTATATTTATTTCCTCAGTCCATTTACAACTACTTTTTATATATTGTGTAAAGCATGGGTCCATTTCATTCTTTTGCATGTTGATATCCAGTTTTATCCAGCATCATTTGTTGAAGACTATCCTTTCCACATTACTGGTTTTGCCACCTTTGTCAAAAATCAATTTACTATATATGTGAGAGTTTATCTTGGGTTTTACATTTTTTTCCGTTTTGATCTATATGTCTATCTTTATACAAGGATACACTGTTTTGATTATTATAGCTTTGCAGTAAACTTCGAAACCAGAAGTGTGTGTTTTCCAACTTTATTCTTCATTTTCAACATTATTTTGGCTATTCAGGGTCCCTTGAAGACCAACTGAATTTTAGGATAGGTTTTTCTATTTTTGTATAAAACACAAAAGGGATTTTGATGGGGATTGTATTGAATCTGTGGATTGCTATGGCTAGTATTGTCACCTTAACAATGTTAAGATTTCCAATCCATGAACACTTTTGATAAGTACATATGTGTTTATAACTGTTCTCTTTTCTTGATATATTGAACCTTTTATCAATATATAATGTCCTTCCTATGCTTATAACCTTTTTTGATTTAAAGTTGATATTTTCTGACAATGATTTAGCCACTCTAGCTCTCTTTTGGTAATTTGCATGGAATATTTTATTATATCCTTTGACTTTCAATATCTTTGTATCTTTATGTCTAAATTGAGTCTTTTGTACACAATACATAGATGAGTACTGTTTTTTTTTAAATCCAATCTGCTAACTGCTACCTTTTAATCCATTTCACATTTAATGTGATAAAGAGGAATCTGTTTCTGGTATTTATATATTGTTTCCTTACATTCCTTATATATTTGTTTTTCAATTCCTCCATTGATACTTCTTAAATATTCAGTTGATGTTTTTTGCTAGCGTGCCATTTTAATTCTTTCATTTTCAGTGTATTTTTCTTTTTTTAGTGGTTACATCTTGGAGATTACAATTAACACCTTAAACTTATTATAAACTAGTTTGAATAATACCAACTTAGTTTTAATGTGATAGAAAAACTTTGCTCATCTCCATCTCTTCCTCTTTATATTGTTATTGTCACAGACTACACCTTTATACATTACATTCCCATTAACAAAGATGTAAAATTATTGGTGTATGCATTTGCCTTTTATATAGTAAAGAGAAACTGCAAACAATACCAAAAGTACAATAACGTTGGCTTTTATATTTACTTACATAGTTATATTAATACTGTTCTTCATTTTTCTTATGGTTCCAAGTTGCTGTTTAGTATCCTTTTATGTCGGCCTGAAGGAGTCTCCCTTTAGAATTTTTTGAAGGGAAAGTCTACTGGTCATGAACTCCTTCAGTTTTTATCTGGATGTTTCAATTTTTCCTTCATTCTTTAAAGATTGTTTTGATGGATATACAATCTTGGTTCAAAGTTTTTTTCTTTCGGGACTTATGTCATCTTACTTCCTTTTGGCCCATGATTTTTCATGAGAAATCAGTTCTCAAACTTATTGAGGATCCCTGTACAACATAAGTCACCTCTCTTGCTTTAAAAATTCTTAGTCTTTGGGTTTTGACTATTTGACTATATGTGTCTCAGTGTGGATCTCTTTGGGTTTATCCTGCTTGGAGTTCACTGAGCTCTTGGATGTGTGTATTCATGTTTTTCTTCAGAATTGGGAAGTTTGGGGCCATTATTTCTTCAAATATTTTTTCTGCCCCTTTGTTTCACTCGTCTTCTTCAGAGATTCCTACGATGTGTATGTTGGCATACTTGATGCTTTCCCACAGGTCCCTTAGGCTCTGTTCATATTTCTCCATTCTTTTTTTTTTCTCTTTCTGTTCTTCAGACTGGAGAAGTTCAATGGTATTATCATCAAGATTGCTGATCTTCTGTCTTGCCAAACCTGTTGTTGAATTCCTCTAGAGAGTTTTTCATTTGTTTTATACTTTGCAGCTCCAGAATTTCTGCTTGGTTCCTTTTTATAATTCCTATCTCCTTATTGATATTCTCATTTTGTTCAGACATTGTTTTCTTGATTCCCTTTAATTCTTTGTTCATGGTATCCTTTAACTCATTCAACATATTTAAAACAATTAATTTAATGAGTTCAGTTGAGTTCCAATGTGTGTGCTATCTCAGAGAGAGTTTCTGTGAAATTTTTATTTCCTGTAAATGTGCCTTAACTTTTTGTTCTTTTGTAATTTTTTTTAATTGAAAATTAGCTATTGTATTATGCTATGGCAACAATGGAAATCTAATTTTTCCATTCCTCAGAAATGATTTTTGCTTGTTGAGGACTGGAGCTGTCCTTTTGTGATTCTTCCAAATTGTTTTGCAAAGTGTGTATTCCTTGTTGTGGGTTTCTCTTCTTCTGACTCTGCAGTCAGCCATTGACTTGACTAAGGTTTCTTTACATGTCTGACGCCCAAAACAGGGGAAAAAATGGGTCCTGGGTATTAAATATTCTCATAGCTGGAAAGCCACTTCAGCCCCTAAGGGGTGGAACAATGGCTGAACTCTCTCCCATATACTCAATGACCAAAGCAGCAATCAGCAATCAAAATTCACAACACTCATTTTTGGAGGACAAAGTGCACACTGTCCACCCTGGCTTCAGCAAACTGTACTAGGAATGCTTACCACCTGACAGCTGCCTCTCACGGGGTGAAAGAGTAGGATGTTAGCTGCTACAGTGTGAAATCTGAGTTTGACCAACATTTACTGAAATTCACCAGCGTTTTTATCAAGTTGTCCCCTGGATGGTACAAATATTCTACTAAAACCAGAGTTTTAAAGTAGTTGCCTCAGACAGTTCTGCCAGTTCAACAGTCCCCCCCGCCCCCGCCCCACCCCCGGTGGAGGTATAGATTCCTGGAGCTTCCTGCTCTGCCATCTTCCCTGATATCAATCCAAATATAGCTAATATTTATTAAGTGCTCAGTCTGTGCTCTATCTACTTTTCTCCTCACATGAACCTATTGAAGGAGTGTATTATTAGGATCCCTATTTTGCAGATGAGAAGACAGAGTAATGAGACTAATCAGAGATGAGAAATGGTTGTTCTGGGGCACAAAGCAGTTTAGCATCATCTCTGTGCTCTTAACCACTATACTCTGCATACAGAACTCAAAAGAGCTAGAAAATGCCTTAAAGATCATCAAATTTGGATTCCTCATTTTTCAAATAAGAGAACAAAAGTTTGAGGATGTTAATGAATTGTTCAAAAGTCATACAGAGAGTCTACTAATGGCAAAGCAATTGTTATAACTTAGCTTACTAATTTCCAGCCCCTTTCTACCATACATCCTTGTTTTTCTAAGCACCTGGGCATTTGGAGTCCAAATGGAAATGTTTTTATAGATAGAAGGATCTTCATAAAAAATGGCAGAGACAGAAATCACATACTTTAGAAATCTTGCCTATCCTCCAAACCCAGCTTAATCCCCACTTTCTCTGCCCTCATGAGTTAAGTGCAACCAGAAAAAATGCAATTTCCCTTTTCTTTATTACCTGCATGGCATTCACTGCTGTATACTACAATTACTTATGTATTTATGTATTAAAGCCTTCTAAAGAGAGAATAAACTGTGTTTTCCACTTACTTATCTGTTCCATATATATACAAGTAAAATATGATGTGAAAAAAATATTTGCTGAGGGAGTGATAAATAAAACATTTCTGCCCAGAACTAAAGATTAAATCTATACTTCCATTGTCACATCTACACTAAATATCCTTGATGGCTCCAATATACAGAATAAAATCCACAGCCCTTAATGTGATAGTGAGCCCATTCAATCTTCAAAAATGGCTTGAAAGGTCTTCAAGACCGAAACTTTATATAATTTATTAGTACCTAATATCATGCCTTGCATGTAGCAGGTTAGCCATGACTACTAAGCAACAGAGGCTTAAAATATAGTAAATGTAATTTAAGATAAACTGAAAAGCAGAAGAATGATTTAAAAGATATAACAATGTTTCCAAAGAGTTTGAACTCTTTCCCAGGAGATCATCAAGATAAAAAAGACGTCCACTTATGTCAAGGGACTGTCACCCCTGTAAGGAGGTGGACCCTACAAGTCCTTTCTAGTCCTACGATTCTATGACTACGCACTTAAAATTGTGTATGAGTCATTAGGAAGGAAAAGGAAGTAGATCTGCACCTGTGACTGGATATGAAAATTCAGAGAAGGAAATCATTTAATATTAGGAGGAAAAAAAGAGTTTCCAGTTTAAGGAAAAAAAAATTGAATATAAATGGTTTCATATCCATAATTATATCTTATATACTCTGATTATATAATTTTCCAATAGAAAAAATATGCCACTTGTAATTTTATTCTTTTTTAACCTTTAAGACCAAAGTCTTGTTATTAAATATTAAATAATTCATGGGATAACAACATGAAGGATTATGCAAATATTAAAACTGTATATAAAAACTATAGAATCATAAATAAAGTGTTTAATAAAAAGTAAAAACAATGTAATATGGAATGGTTAATTTAATAGCAACAATAAAAAGATATAAATGAATAAAGACTAAAAGAAAAAAATGAAAATAATCTGAAGTTTTATAATGATGGGATAATCAAGTTTCTCCATTCATTTTAAAAGATATAATTTTTTCTGTATTATATCAAAAATATTAGAAATTCAACATGGTAGGTTAATCAATTATAAAGCTAGTATGAAGTTTAAAAGATAAAAAGGTACTCAATATAACTATAATTATAATAATTAGTTAAGGAATACAAGATAAAAATATATTAAATGTGATGTCAAAAACATAAAATGTGGGCAGGGGAGATTAAACATGTAGCACTTTAGAATGCAATCGAACTTAAGTTGTTATCAACTTTCAATACCATGTTATGTATATAAGCTGTTATATGTAAGCCTGATGGTAACCACAAAGCAACATCCTATAGTAGATACACAAAAGATAAAGGAATCTAAGCATATCAATAAAGAAAGTCAACAAACCATAAAGGAAAGAGCAAGAGAAGATACTCCATGCAAATGGAAACCAAAAGAAAGCTGTGGTAGCTATACTTATTTTAGACAAAACAGATTTCAAAAGAAAGACTGTAATAACAACAAGACTATTACATAATGTTAAAGGGATTAATTCAACAAAAGGATATAACATCTGTAAGTATTTATGCACCCAATATAGAAGCACATAAGTATATAATGCGAATTTTAACGGACTGAAAGAAACAGACATTAATAACAGTAGGAGACTTTAGTATGCCACTTTCATTGATGGATAGATCATACAAATAGAAAAATTAATAAGAAAACATTGGCCTTCAACAATACATTAGACCTGATGAATTTAACACATAAATATACAGAACATAAATCCCAAAGTAACAGAATATACATTCTACCCAAATGCACATGGAATCATCTTAGGCTACAAAAAAATTCAATAAATCATCTTAGGCTACAAAAAAATTCTTAATAAATTTAAGAAGATTAAAATCACATCAAGCATCTCTTCTGAGAACAATGGCATAGAATTAGAAATCAATTACAAAAAAAGAATACTGTGAAATTCACAAATATGTGGAGATTAAACAACATGCCACTGAATAACCAATGAGTCAAAGAAAATATCAAAAAGAAATAAAAAATTAAATTGGAAATACAACATACCAAAACCTATAGGATGCAGCAAAAGCAGTTCTAGAGAAAAGTTCATAGCAATAAATGCCTACATCAAGAAATAAGAAATCTCAAATTTTACACCTCAAGGAATTAGCAAAAACAATGAAGCACAGAGTTAGTAGACAAAAGGAAATAAAAATCAGAGATAAATGAAAGAGACCAAAAAAACAACAGAAAAAATCCACGAAACTCAGAGCTTGTTATCTGAAAAGATAAACAGAATTGATAAACTTTTAGCTAGATTCACCAAGAAAGAAAGAGAACTCAAATAAAATCAGAAATAAAAGAGACATTACAAATGATACCACAGAAATACAAAAGGATCATAAGATACTATGATAAGCCAATATCCCTGATGAACATAAAGGTAAAAATCCTCAACAAATATAGCAAAGAGAATTCAAAACACATTAAAAAGATCATACGCCATGACCAAATGGGATTTATTCCTGAAATGCAAGGAGGGTTCAACATCTGCAAGTCAATCAACATGATACACCACGAACAATCAAAGTATAAAAATCATACAGTAATCTCAATAGATGCAGAAAAGTATTAGACAAAATTCAACACCCACATATGATGAAAACTCTCAACAAAGTATATACAGAGGAAACATTCCTCAATATAATAAAGGCCATATATGGCAAGCCGACAGCTAACATCATACTGAATGGTGAAAAACTGAAAGCTTTTTCTCTAAGGATACTCACTCTTGCCTCTTTTATTCAACAGAATATTGGAAGTCCTACTCAGAGCAATTAGGCAAGAAAAATCAATAACAATCATCCACATTGGAAAGGCAGAATTAAAACTGTCGCTATTTGTAGATGGCATAATATTATAAACTCTAAAGAGTCCACCAAAAGACTGTTAAAACTAGTAAACAAATTCAGTAAAGTTGCAAGATACAAAATCAATATGTAAAAATTTGTTGTGTATCTATACACTAATAATGAACTATTAGAGAAATTAAGAAAACAATCTCACTGAAAATTGCATCTAAAAGAATAAAATACCTAGGAACAAATTTAACTAAAGAGGTGAAAGACCTATACACTGAAAACTAGAAGATACTGATGACAGAAATAAAAAAAACATATAAATAGAAAGATATTCCATGCTCATGGTTTGGAAGAATTAATAGCGTTAAAATGTCCTTACTATCCAATGCAATGTATAGATTCAATGCAATCCCTGTCAAAATTCCAATGGCATTTTCCACAGAACTAGAACAAACAATCCTAAAATTTGTATGGAACCACCAAAGAACCCAAATAGCCAAAGCATCTTGAAAATGAAGAAAAAAGCTGGAGACATCATACTCCCTCACATCAGTCTTGATGATGAGTTTTTGGATTTGACACCAAAAGAAAAGGCAACAAAAACAAAAATAAACAAAAGGCATCACATCAAACTAAAAAGTACCTAGAGGCAGACTGACAAAGTGGGGTCTAGCAGAGAGAATATGGGCACTGAAATCAGATAGACCTGGGCTTCAAGAAGACCTGTGTGACCCTGGCTTGCATCCCTCTTGGTGTTTTGCAAAAAATTCATGTCACAATGGGCATAAAAGAACAAAATATGTCATTGTCCTTGATGAGTATTAGCTCATTTCTTTTATTCACTGATAAAGAATACCAGAAAAGTACTGCTTCTAATTAGTGCAATGATTCTAAATACCAGTAAGCATATTTGCTGAAAAGAATGTCGTAAATCAAAAGAGAGATATTATCTCTAGACTATAGTCAGAAACTTTCCTAATAAAGTGGACGAAGACTAGACCTGAAGTGCACTCAGACTAGACGGCAAGAGCAAAGTTGGAGAGGTAAGGTTTGGAAGGTATGGAAGATGGGACTATGACAAGGAGTATGAATAAATATTCCTCCCCCCCATGCCCTATAACTAAATCCTAAAAATAGGTGTGTCTTGTAACAAAGACAAAACATTAAAATATAAACAAGTTATTTAAAATTGGATATCTTTTAAACCAATGTATTATTATGACATAAGATGGTCACAAATACCAGTCAGAAGAATGAGGAAATCTATATTATATAATGCCAAATAATAATAAGAAAATATGTCTAAGACTATAGTTATCATTAGGTGAAATTATACTTTCATAGATGTGATGATTCTAAAATACATAAAAAGGGAAGACAGAAGGAAAAAAAAGCCTATTTTATGAGAAAAAACTTCATTAGATAGACTGCAATGAATACTTTGGTGTAATTCCTTTACCTCTTTCTTTGAACATATGTCACAGTTGTAATCATGCTTCACAAAGAAAATTCAGTATTCCACTGCTTAATGTCATTACATGCATTTATTTATATCAATATAATTAATATAAAATATATATATAATAAATATAATATAATATAAACCATTATTTATACGGCTCCATGCTAACCCACAGAAACTCTTACATATGGAATGGGCAGGAGACAAGCAGCCACTGGGAGAGATAACATGAGGTGCATACTGAAGAAGTGAGGGACCTATAGGAGAGGCAGAAAAGGGGCAGGGGAGAGGCAGGAGCAGAGGCCAGGGAGAAGCAGTGGTCGGTAATAGGGGAGATGCGGGAGAGAGCTGGGGGAGAGGCAAAGATAAACACTGTAACCAGGCCATGCGGATCCCAGGTCAATAATAGCAGAGGTGCAGAGGAGTCAAACAGAATGCAAGCTGGAAAAAGCCAAAAGATTTCAAAATTAGTTGGTCAGGAATTTACTACTGAGTGAAGAGTCTCCGAAGAGAAGTACAGCTGAAGATGAACTGCAATGGGCTGAAAACAGAATGTAAAATTTGCAAAGGGAAAGAGAGGCTGTTGACTGATTTGTCAAGTCACTGAGGTAAGGAGACTTATGAGGCACAGCTTTAGGAGAGCATGGCTTGGAGGGAACTAGACTGAGGGAAGGGCTCATAGTAAGTGATGAAAGAAGGTACTGAGGAGGTTTTGGGATTAAATGTCAGGATGTTAGAGTAATTCTGCTTGGATGTTCCATGTGGAAACTCCGAAATACAATACTTGAGTTGAGAAACACTTATATTTGATATGCTTCTACAAAGATATGACCAACAATTCACAGGCCTTAGTACACCACTTAAAAACATTTCAGTCAATGATGGGCCGCATATACAGTGGTGGTCCCGTAAGATTACAATGGAGTAGAAAAACTCTTATTGCTTAGAGATCTGTAGTTGATGTAATGTAGTAACATGCCCTCAAGAAAAGCCTCAGACAGGCCCTTCAGGAGATATTCCAGAAGAAGGCATGGTTATCACAGAAGATGACAACTCCATGACCAATACTGCCCCTGAAGAACTTCCAGTGGGACAAGATGTGGAGGTGGAAGACAGTGATACTGATGATCCTGATTTCATGTAGGCCTAGGCTAATGTGTGTGTTTGTGTCTCAGTTTTTAACAAAGAATTTTTAAAAAGAAAAAAATTAAATAAAAAAGCATATATAATAAGGATATAAAGAAAAATATATTTTTTTGTATAGCTGTACAATATGTTTATGTTTTAAGCCTAGTGTTATTATGAGTTGAAAAGTTTAAAAAAATTAAAAGTTTATAAAGTAAAAAAGTTATAGTAAGCTAAGATTAAATTATTATGGAAAAATATTTTAAAAATAAATTTAGTACAGCCTAAGTGTACAGTGTTATAAAGTCCACAGTAGTGTACACTAATGTCCCAGGCCTTCACATTCATTCACTACTCACTCAATGACTCACCCAGAGCAACTTTCAGTCCTGTAAGCTCTATTCATGGTAAAAGCCTATACGTGTGCACCATTTCTTATCTTTCATACTATATTTTTACTGTACCTTTTCTATGTTTAGATACACAAATGCCATTGTGTTACAACTGCCTACAGTATTCAGTACAGTAACATGCTGTACAGGTTTGTAGGCCAGACTTGTAGCCTACGTGTGTAGTAGGCTGTACCACCTAGGTTTGTGTAAGTGCACTTTATGGTGTTCCTGCAATAATGAAATCACTTAACAATGCATTTCTCAGAACTTGTCCCTGTCCTTAAGCATCTATGACTGTAATGTAACCTGGACGCATGCCTCAAGTTTGATTTGAATGCATGTTCTGTTTAAGTCATCATTAAAACCACAGCAAAGATTTTATGAAGTACTTGCTCCCTGCCGGGTACCCTACCAGGCACTTCAAGCTTTACCTAAATGAACCATCACACCCATCCCAGAAGCGTGTACCATTAGTTTCACAAGTTTAAAGTTGAGGAAACTAAAGTGGACATAGATTTATTTACTAAGATTTACAAAGCCAGGAAATACAGAAGCTAGGTTTGATCGAACTCTGCCTTAAGCAACGTAATACAATACCTAAAAAGGACATCTTCTGGGCATGAAAGAATTGACTCAGTTTCATTTGAGGGCAAGGAGTTTAGAAGGATTGTTAAAAGTGAAATGCTTATTTCTTTAGAGGAAAACATACAAAGATACTAACTCGTAAGTGGTAAAGAAGTTTTTTCTGATTATAAAAGTCATAAATGGCCATTTAGGGAACAGGAAAATCAGAAAAGTAGAAAAAAGAAAAAATATCAGTAGTAAGTAAACAGCCATAATGAACATGTTGGTGTAATTCTGTAATTCTGGTGTAATATGTAAAAGCAATTCCATTGGGGTTCTTGGACTTTTCGTCCCTTAGCAAACCCAGGAGATTTTTGGCAAACTGCCTGTATAGTTTGAACTTGGATGAAACTAGAAGGCTTTTCAGGAAACTGAGAATCCCAAGGGAACTACTAGATGCAAGAGGACAGCTGCAAGTTGGAGAAAAAATGAATAAGCTTGGTTGCTTGGTACCGAATGAAACTTTAATTGGCTGATTTGAAGACTTCTAGAACAACTGCTGGGCCCTAAGAATCTGTACAATCAGTCGAGAGAAGTCGTCCCCTTGGGCCACCAGTATTGCATATGAAGATATATTTGGAAAGGACAGTCGAAATTGTAAAAATACCCCACAAGGTAAAAGAATAGCAATTTCTATCAGAAGAGTTGGGCAAATGTCAAGCTTCACACTGACATTTACGTTTTATAATCTAAAAGAGAGTGTTAATACCAGGGAAAATTATGAAATGCTCTTTAGTTCAGCCAAAAGAATGACTACTTTTGATAAGAGCATGTGAAATTTTATTAGGTGTGGCCTATCAACATAACATAAGGAAATTTTACCACTTTAAAAGTTAGTATCTATGTCTATTTTCTCCAAAGGGAATAAACATTTCACGTTAAACAGATAACGCTATGTTAAATGTTGTTCTTATCTGAAGGCAATCATTCACAAGTTACATAAAAGTAATATCAATAATTGAAGTTTCTGTTTGTGTTTGGTCAAGTCAACCTATCCAAAAGAGAAAACTTGGACTTGGGTCATGGAAGATATAAGATGCTACCATACAGAGGCTTTTTTCATATTTTATTTCACTTCATTTTCTTCAGAAGGGGAGCAAGATCCCATGAACATGGCACCATATGCTGCTGCCCCTTATCTTCATCTTTAAACCCACTCCAAATAAGCACAGGAAATGCATTTGTGTCAACCTCTACTGAGATCCCTGTCTTCTCAACTACCACTGCATAAAAATTAAAGACTTCTCCAGTTATCAGGACCACCCCTCCTTAGGAAAATGTCTAATTTTTTCTTTATGCTGTCATGGACATTTTATAGATGGGGAAGTAGAGGCATGGGATGGTTGACCAAGTGACTAGGCTCAGGTTGACCTGGGCTACACAAAGCATGACAGAATGTGTAAGTTAAGTTAGATGGTTGCATCCAGGCAGGGTAAAATTGCTTTAAAAAATATAATATGCATTAGTTAGATGACACGTTAAAATATAGGTTCAGGTAGTTACATGTAACAAATTTGTTCAGTACTAAATCATTGTTATTCCAAACACTATGTAACTTAAAAATGTCCACTATTCACACAAGTGACTTTTCTCACCTCGTTAGGCCCAAACTGTTTTGATTTTCTTCTTGTTTTACACAGCTAATTGTTTAAAGGAATACTCCATGATTAACTAGTGACAAACCAGAGAAATAAGAGCAAGCATTCTGCAAAGACTCAAACAGCATTACCAACAACCACAAAAGATATTAAAATCTACAGATAAGGGTCAGATACTGCGCAAGATACACCAGTTCATATTTCACTGGCTTGCTATAAGGCTAATGTAGAATTCAAACTGGGTTTCTAAAGACAATAATCATCCATAAGTTCTGAGTGTAAACTTAATTTGCCCATTTCTACCAGTATCTTACTGGAATTAAGACACTGCAGGACCTTTACTTTTTTTTGGAAGGGGGGAGAGGAGTAATTTGTGTTTAATTGCAGCCCTGTAAAAGCTCATGACATACTATTTATATTTGCATGATATAAGAATCTGTATCAAAGTTATAGAAAAGAGCTCTTTCTGTTCTTAAGAATGCTAGAACTGTACTCAGTCAGCACTTTTCTGCAACAGAAGCATCAAAGTAAAGTATAAAACTGGCTTCCTTAAATCAATTAAAGAACTCAAAAGTTTGGTATATATCTAAAAAGATCTTAGATGTCTTTAATAATATGCCAGAGGTTCATTAACTTCAAAATGAGATGAATCAATACATAATGCTGACCAAAATCATAAATTAAGAATTTAAAACATAGCCATGCAGTATGGCGTACAGGCTACACAGGAAGAGTTAAGCCTACACTAGTTCTGTCTGTTAGCTATTTATGATTTAACATAGTAACAATGATACGGCTAACAGATTTTGTTATATTTTCAAAAAAAATGAGAACTATGTACATCAATGAGCATACAACCAGTTTCTAACTTGCCTCTAATTTAGGAAATAACCAAACGTGTACAGATTAGCATGAAAGAAATTATCCTTTACTGTCTGCCACTCATAATTCCCTGAGACTGCCTTTTGTTACCAGTTTAGAACAGATGAGCAGTGGCTGGCCTGGACAGGTATTTTTTCTAGAAAACAAGGCAAAAAGACTTACGTCTCAGTGTTCAGGAATGTTTTTCCAATATATTAAGATATGTTTATCCCCAAACAGCCAGAGTTCTCCCTTTTGCTTCCATCCCTCTCATTCTCCCCACTCCAGGGGGACATATGTCCATAGCATCTGGACTCAGATTCAAAATCCTTTTTCTCAAAAAAATAATGTTATAGATGTGGTTAAGGGGAGCTGAAGTTCCACTATCAATAAACTGTTAGAATGCATTAGTGTGAAACAAACTTTTGGAAGCTGGCTTCGGAAAGGAGCCATATTTCTATTACTATGCTTAGGGCAAATGCAGTCTAAGTTCTAAGAAAGGAACTATCAGGAAATAACCCATTCATACTTTAGAAGTGTGTACTTTGGGGTCAGAAAGTAAAAAGTAGCAAGGCTGGGGACATGCAGACAATCTAATTTAAACTTATTAAGCTTTATTCCCGCCACTATAATTACCTGTGACAACTTCTAGTCTTAAACATTCACCTCTAGTTTTAAATTATGACATGTAGATTGGGCATTATCTGTTTATGTCTAACCATAAGACTTCATTATTGAAGTAATATAAAGGCCATATATGTTATGATAATACATATATTCCAGAAAACAAAAAGCAGGAATTTTTCAGCCCAGATATCTAGGTTTCAAGATATATTTCTGGCTTGGGAGGCACTGCTTGCCCTGTAGTTAGAGCATGAGATCACACCCAGTATCTCCCCAAGAGAATGAGGCCAATGAGTAGGCAGGCTGGGTGGAGGAAGGATAGGAATCAGTGTGGGACAACTGTCATGGCAAGCTAAACCAATGACTCAGAAAAACACCCATCCAGCACCCAGGAAGCTTTAGGAAGTGGGCACCTGAGTAGGGTCACATAAAAACTCATTATCATGCCTGAGTCATCTCTATTTATCTAAGAATGTTGCTTCTGTTATTTCATTCAGCTCTCAGAACCTCCTGTCAGGTGGATAGGGTACTGTTAACATTCTTACTTGATGGATGAGAACTGTCCATGACTGCTTTGCTGTGACAGTTATGTTCTTTCCATGCTACTGTGATTTTTACCAAACGTAGTAAAAACTCATGTGGACAGAGTTTTTTGATACCCAACCCTTCAAGAATGTCTCACTGTTCACTGAAAGGAGACAAGTTACATATAGGAAACCACAGGTCTTTCTTCTGTGGTAGTTCTATTATGTGTATGTTACACTTTTTGTAACTGTATAGTTCAAGGAATAAATATAACCCGACTACCAATCCCAACTATTATCACCTCCATTAAAATGGCATGTACACAGGAAGGATCTGAGTCCAATTATATTGTCAGCAGTACAGAATTTTAAAAAGTTCTTATCATATTACTAAATTGTTGATGAACCAAATGAAAAGTTATTAGACCACATCATTACAGGCAAGTCTGTCTCCCCAGTTCCTTCTGTAGAATGTGCCTATTTCCTCAATGAGATTTTAGTGATGTGAAGGGCTGGAATTATATCTTTTTTTTTTTTTAAACCTCATATAGTATGCAGTAAATACTAGCTAGGTACATGGTGAGTACCAACAGATATCTGTTGAAATGAATTTTTCTCAGTTCCTTCAGAAAGTCATTCTTATCCTGGAATGGTTATTTTACATAATGGAGTGCTATGGCTAGATTCATTTCTAACACATTTTCTATTTTTTATTCCTAAGAATAAATATACAACTTCTTCTGAAATCTGTGCTTTAGGGCTATAAAATAATTATCCTGCCTGCAGAGTGGGAGAAAGTCAAAGCAAAGCAGAGATAAAAGATAATAAAAATGGAACCGATTATACCATTTGTTTACTTATAAGCACTATAGATTAGATCATGACTACCTAAGATTGGCGGGGTGGGGTGGTGGAAGTTATACCCTGTTTTCTAGACCAAGAGCTAGAAGATAGGAGCCTGGTATTTCTGAATGATCAAAATAATGGAACATATGCATTTGAAATTTAACCTGGGTAATGTATTTTTAAACACAAAGGGTAGAGTATTTAAATATACAGAATATTTCCAGTTGTTTCTTAAAATAATTTCAATCAGCCCTTTTTATCATTTTTATATTTTTACTAAAACTGATAGCATGAAACATTAACTATTTATTCTATTTTATTCCTCTTTGTTATTGTGCACAGCAAATCTAATCACTATATATTTGATTATTAATTTTAATTAATCTACTTCATGTGTCATGAGTCTGTACTTTATAATATTAACTACTCAGTTTTAGGCAAAAACTATTTCTTGTCTTTTAATAGAAAATTAATAGAAAAATCTCCAAACATCTGGCAACTAAATAACATACTTCTAAAAATTCCTTGAGTCAAATAGGAAGTTTCAAAGGAAATTGAAAAAATGCACTCTACTGAATGAAAATGAAAATACTACACATCAAATTTGGTGGGATACACTTAAAGCAGCGTTGAGAGGGAATTTTATAGCAGTAAATGCATGCATGAGAAAAGTTTCAAATCAATAATCTAAGCTTCTTCCTCAATAACCTACAAAAAGAGCAAAATAAACTCAACGAGCAGTGGGAATGATAGAGACAAGAACAGAAATGAACAGTTATGTCTTGCTTCTTTTTTTTTTAAGGTTCCACATATAAGTGAGATCATATGGTCTTTGTCTTTCTCTGTCTGACTTATTTCACTTACCATAGTTCCTTCAAGATACATCTATCTATGTTGTTGCAAAAGTCAGGATTTCATTCTTGTATCGTTGAATAGTATTCCATTTTATATATATAACGCCTCTTTCTTTATTCATTCATCTATCAATGGACAATTAGGTTGTTTTTCACATCTTGGCTCGCTGATTCTTTCCTTGGCTATGTCCACTCTACTGATGAGCCCATAAAAGGCATTCTTCATTTGTTATTTTTATGTTTTTTAATTATTAGCATTTCCTTTTGATCCTTTCTTAGAGTTTCCATCTCTCTGCTTATAGTACCCATCTGTTTTGCATGTTGTCCACTTTTTCCTTTAGAGTCCCTAGCATATTAACTACAGTTGCTTTAAATTTGTCTGATTAATTCCAACATCTCTGTAATATCTAAGTCTGGTTCTATTGCTTGCACTGTTTTTCTTCAAACTATAATTTTTGGCTTTATAATGTCTTGTAATTTTTTGTTGAAAGCCAGATATGATATACTGGGTCAAAGGAACTGAGGAATATAGGCTTTTTGTATGAGGTTTTATGTTTATCAGGCTACGAGTTACTCTATCTTTACTAGTTGCTGTATCTGTAGTTGTCAAGAGCGAAAATTTTTTCTGGTGTCCATGTTTTTGTCTGTTTACTCTTTACTTTCTATAGACTTTTTCTTAAATAAGGTGAGACATACAGTTCTTTCAGTTTTATTCCTCTGCTATTATACAGACCTACTGATGTGGCGGTAAGGTTGTGGGGAGAGGGGAAGTGTTCTCAAAGCCCTATGATTCGGTTTCAGTCTTCTAGTGAGACTATGCCTCTGGACTGTGACTTTGTGACCTTCACAACTGCTTCTTAGCCTTTTTCCTCCTTAGGTGAGACAGTAAAACTAGCCACCTGGAATTGGGTATTACCCTTCCCTTAAGTTGAGTTGGGCACTGATAAAACCATACGTTAGGCTCTGGTTAAACAGCTTTTCCTCAGGGCAGGCCCTGTTAAGAATGGAATGCTGTGGCATAATTCAAAATGGCTACTTTTTCCTTCCCCTCCTGGAAGCATGAGAAAATTTTTCTCTGATTTTCACTGTGAGAACTGGTAGGGCTCCTGGAGGTAAAGCTCACAAAAGTATGTGCCCCCACCTCGCCAAGACTGGGGCCTCTTGGATTTTTTAACTCTCAAGCTTGTCCACACTGAGTATCCAGGAATTTGTCTATTACAGTTAAAGTTTTTCTACTTTGGTACTGGTTCTAGTGGATGTTCTTACTCTTTGGCTTCTGCTCCAAGAAGCTGTGATACTCTGCATCCTCTTGTCTGTCTCTCCAATTGGGGGGAGGGGGGCAGTAGTGTGCCCTATGACCTCAAAACTCTACTGGATCTAAAAGATTTGTTGATTTTGTTTGTTCAGCTTTTTTCTTGTTGTGAAAATAGCAGTGATGACTTCCAAGTTCCTTACATATCAGGCCAGAAACGGGAAGTCAGAACTCCTGTTTTTGATTGCTTCACTTTGGCCCTTTAATCACAGTCTTGTTAGCATTCCTGGACGTTCAGTTAACCTGCAACTAGCTTTGTGAATCTTGTCAACCATTTCTTCGTTTCTGCACAGTTGGTTCTTCTGAACACCAGGCAGCTGAATGTACCATCTCCACAAAAAATGCAAGCAGAACTCAATATTTTATTTTCATTCATGTGCTGGTTTTTAAGGCTCCCATCCAAAAGAAGACTGTAATTTTCATGACCAAAATCTGTGTCTTAAATGTTCTCATTTTTTTCTTAGCACCTAGCATAGTAGCAAGTTAGCAGGACTCCTATTTCTTTGTTAATAATAAACTAAAAATTTCTTGATATTTATTCAATTAAACATTCGAATTTCTTCCAATTATATAAAACTAAGTCTGAAGAAAAGGTAATCTGGCTTTAGTCCAATGGGCCAGACTAGAATTAAATAACCAAATCAGGGCAGCAAGTGATACACATGTTGCAGCGTCACCAATATGGTTGACACTGAACCTCAGGCGTCATTTCAACACTCCTTATTTCAATACTCTGTAGTACTACTTCAGTGTGAAGAAACAGACCCTACATACAGCCACTGAATGGGCAATCCGTCTTTTCTGTCTTTTTTTCCAAATTAAGAGGCAAGTAGAACTCTGGGGAATGACTCTAAATACATTATTCCTATGGACACCCAGGCTGGTGCCATTGTATCCTTCTGGATCCCCTCATATTTAATTAAGAAACAATCCTTTCTCATACACAATCTTCCAAGTTTTGTCAGGTGTCATCATAGGGTGCTTGGAGTTATAATGAGCACATTGAATCATATATCCTATGATTCCAGGGAGAAAGGTGAGACTTGCAGATCTTACCCACAAATCCAGAAGGCAGCTTGTCTGATATGGGGCTACCTCCAGGACAAATCAGTGGGCACAGTCAGGTTGGACCAGTCAGCAGTGTCACAGTCTTGCCTTGTGACTGTTCCTTAAAGAAGTTCTTTCTTTAAACAAAACTTTGAAAAGAGGAAGAAACATAAAGTCTCCTATTTTTCACCTATATTTGTTAGCAAAGTAGAAGTGCATTTATTAAGCAGCTACTGTTAAAGCTAGAACCATAAAGAGAGACTAATTTTTTTTAAAGGCTCTCTCCTATTCTGGTAACTGGAATATCAGGATTCTCCACAGAATCATGTGATAGCACAGCAACAAACAGCTGCCCTCTGGCATGGTAAGTAAATGAACTCAGTCACCCTTTGGGTTTTCCCCTCTCCTTTCCCTGCTCTTTATGGAGGACATAGAATCAGGGAGTAACTTGCTGAAATTTGCTCTGTACTTTAATACCAGGCAGGAAGCCAAACTGCAAATACAATGACTGGATTCAATTTTACAAGCAAACACTGGAACCGAATTCACCCTAGTCCGGGAAGAATGCCTCCAATCAGAACTATCAGGAAATGCAATTCAAAACAGGGTGTGTCATCCTTAATTCATAGTGTGGGCTGTACACCTTTAATGAAGTCCTTTGGAAAGAAAAGCTTCCTCTGTAAAACGTCCACACAAAAGACTAAATTTTATTATCAAATATTAGCAACGTTGTGGAGGAAATGTCTGAATCCCCACAACCAGCACCCTTGGTAGGGATTGTTAGCTCTGCTCTTTCTCCTTTGGATACTGATTGTTAAAGTTTCAGAAGATACTAAAAATACTTAATTCTCCCACCTCCTTCCAACCTCTGACCACTCTCTTACACCACGCACTATCAACCCCCAACCTGTTCTCTAGGTCATTTCAATAACTTCAAATGAGAACTCTTCTGAGATCTGGAGAGAATGAGGATAGTCACCTACTTTGGCCCAAGCACTCCCTGAAACGTGCCAGGTTTACATGCCTGTAGCTGGCCTGGGATGTCACTATGAGAAGGGACAAATGTTAATGCTGAGTCCATGGTTCCAGTTGGGGGGACGGGAGGGAGGGGTGAATAGGGAGAAGGATAGGGGAAAAGGTATCAGAAGGGGTCAGGGCCTCACCCCTCTGCTGCCCATGGCTAGACCTTACCAAATTATCTTGTGTTTCTAGAAGCCCACAAGGATTGCTGTCAGGCACTGAAACAATGTCAGTTACAAACATTTTAATTTGGATGTATGGGAAGAGAGCAGAGACAAAATAATTATGAAGTGAAGGCATCCAAACCTAAGAGGTTTATGTGAGGAATAAGAAGGGGGAAATATTTCTCGTCCCCACAATGATATTATTTTATATGAATTCTTTGGTGTAGAGTTGCCAGATTTACCAAATATAGGACAACCAGTTAATGTGAATTTCAGATGAATAACTTCTTAATGTAAATATACCCTGTAGTTTACCTGAAATTCACATTTACTTGAGTGCTCTTTCTTTATTTGGTACTCCTACTCAGGTGTCAATACCAATGAACTGATCCCTAAAATAACTTTCAGTGCTGGGAATTCAGGATTGTGAATTAAACCAATAACAGAGAGCCATGCCTGAAATTTCATGACACTCAGTCCAGCCATCATTGTGATTTCTCATGGGGATGTAAACAAAGATACCATCTCCTTACCCAAAGACAGGAAAACAGAGGGGCCCGCAGTTCTGTGCAAAGACTTCATAACTGCTCTTGAATACTAAAATTTTAACTCCAGAGAAATTAGGTTATGAAATGATGTATACCATACTTCTGTTTTCCTGAGGAAATTAGCACTTCTTATTGAGAAGCCTGCTCATGCTGTTATCACTATTAAAAGAGAAATTTGAGAGGCATCTTTAGGCTATATACACAATAAAGAGAACGAGTGGCAAACCTAGATGCAATTTGATTTATATCAGAAATCAAATGTAATGTGTATCACTAACCAACATGGAAAATTAGCACTGAAGTCAAAAGGACAATAGCTCTCTGGGACTGCACCTGTATTGATCTAGACTCTACATAATTTATTTAAATTGGTGACTATACTGAGTAATTTCTAAATAGTTCAAGTGTTTAAGTTACACTTTTTAAACCTCTGTAATCAGTTGGTCTTTTCCCCACAGCACACACAATCTTCAAACTTCTGTGAGCAGTGGGAATGTGCCTTGCTCCCAAGTCAGGTTCTCAGTCCACACCGGTCTTTATTTGGTCACAGAACTGACATCTGTGGCCATCGTCCTACTAAAGACCTCAATCTAATCTGGTCAGGGTCAAATAAGACAAACTTGGTTTTCAATAAAATACTAGGACACACACAAAATGAAATTTAGGTGAAACTACAGCTAAATAGTACTAAGGTTTAAATTCTGAAAGGAAAATTTGCTTTAAAAAAACTATTTATTTTATATATTGTTTTTAAAACAATGTGGCAGAAACATCATTAGGTTATTGTAGATTTCACAAATAATATGCTACAGAGGGCTTTCTCAGAAACAGAATATTATTGGCTGAAGAAAAAAAAAAACTATCCGAAACAAGAACATCCAGTAAATAAAACACTTTTTAAGATTAAAATATAATATTAAGATCGATTTTAAAACCACATTTTAAAAATTCAATATCTCCTTTTAGTTGTCTTTTTAAAAAGAGCAAGACACAGTGATATTTTGTGATTTTTGATATAAACACATTTGAACCCTACAACCTCTGCAAATGGTAGAGGCAGGAGAGTGTTCAGCTTAAGGTCATTCTCTGGTAGCCAGGAACAGCAGAAACTTCCTCTTTCCCTTTAAGCTCACAGGCCCTCACATTTCACTCTGGCTCTGACCACTCCTTCAGCAGCTTTTCCTGCTGCTGACAACCAAATGGGAAAATAAATGAGCTTTAACTACTTTTTTCACAAATTTGAGGAAAGAGACCATGCAAGGGGAAGCACATGTGGGTAAATATAGTCACATATTACGGATGTTGCAGAAACCAGAGAGACAGAGTACATACTTAATCTAAAACAACGGAGCAGGGCAGGGACAGGAAGATCCTTTTAGTACTAAAATTCTTGTTCTCCTGCTCATACATTTCTAAGAACTAGAAACATCCTTCATTAATACAAAATATTGCCCTATCTTGCTGATTCAATTGATTTCCATCTACAAAAACTAACTGGAATGCTTCCAAATACGAAATGGATCTCTCTTCTAAAAGAACAACAAAACCATATTGTCATTTTTTCCAAAACCCTCCTTACAGGTTCTGTATTTTCTCCATTTACAGCAACATGCATTCCATTATACCTGACAGAAATTTCTGGTTTTAATTATTTGTTCTTAAGGAGAAAGTAATAAGGTAGTAAGGAAAGAAAGATATGTGAAACATAGTTATTCTTAGCTTATTAGTCAAAGCAACTTCAATCAAATCTCTACAGTAAAACTGAATGTTATCCTTAATCTTTCCTTGGAGCCAGTCTTCCTAGAAACAAGTCAGGCTTCTAATGCCTAAATGGATTCTATCCATTTTTTGTCTCTGATTTGACACCCCTTTTAGGACCCTCTCTCCTGGTAGATGATTTGGATATAATATTTATTCTTGTAACGCTACATACACATTTCCCTCTGAAGAAGTGAAGACTTTTTTTTTTTTTCACTTTTCTTCAGAGCAAGACCTTGTCCACATTTATATGGACAAAGTAAAGCTGCACCCACAAAAAGAAGGCCACGGTTCTGCAGCCATGTACCTAGAAAATTCTTTGAGCCTCATCCTGTTTGCTTAAATTTCCTCAGGGTCATCAACAGACTACTAGAGACTCAAGAAAACTAGACATTCCTAGGTCACCTGTATGCTAAACACTAAAACAGTTTATGACAAAGATAGGGTTCTTTTCTGAAGCCAGTTAACTAGAACACCATTCTGGAGTCAGACATGCCCAGTATCACACAGCTCTGTGACCCCACTAGTGGTGGGATATTTAGCAAATTGTTTATTCTCTCTGACTTCAGTTTCCCTAACCAACTTTAACATAATAAAGTTCTCTTATGCTTGCATTAGGGATTAAAGGAAATAATCTACACAAAGCATTGAAGATAATTAGCTTCTTTTTAAAGGAACAAATCAAGAATTTTCATGCTATCTTTAACACACTGTCTTGGGCTGCCAAAGTTTAGATTGAGAGAAGTGGGAATCAGCTAAGAGACCATAAATAAAAAATCCAGGGTACAAATATTCTCAAAGTTAAATTATAAAATGAACAAACCAAACACTCTTGAGACAGACTTCTTGGAGCTGGCATGACACAAGCATAAAATACAATAGTTCAAGTTTTGTTCAATTCACATCAAACACTCAGAATGTGTACTAGTTTTGATAGGAAGTAAAAAGATGAACTGAACAGGTCCATGCCATCCACGGAGCTTATATATGTTAAATTGGTTATTAGCAAGTCAAGGATTAGCTAGTTGATCAATACAGTACTTATAAAACATTAGTTTCTGCGTTATAAGAGGCATGTTACTCTAAAATTTCTTTTTAGAATTTTTCAGGAAAACTAAGAAACAAAGAAAGCTAACAGAATTAAGTAACTGGTACTCCATATTCGAAGTCCAGGCAACAAGACTATATTATTTGTAATAAAGTTCAGGTTATACTTTGGTAGCTAACCCTTATCCTACTTCCAAGATTCCACATGAATTGGGCTATACTGAGGAGTACAAGAACCTAAAATAATAGAGGTAAAATTAAAAAATCTGTCAGACTTTGCATTTATTAACTAGTTTAGTTTGTCTGTGAAACTAATCATATACCTTGTTTTAAATTTTTTAAAAAATCATTTCCCCCAATCAAGCATATTTTTTTTAAATTGATACATACAAGAAGCCAGGCACTAATTTAGGGCAAGGTTTACAGACTGTCCACACAATAAAAGAGAATACAGAGAAAAGAAATAAATCCTATGAAGTATATAATATAGTATACGGTAAGAGAAACACTTAAAGTCAGTGGGAGAAATTACTTAGGAAGTAAAGCTGATAAAATTATTTGGAAAAACATTAAAGTTGATCCCTATCTCATTTTATACACCAAAACATATTTAAATGTATTAAAGAATTAAATATAAATAATGAAACTATAAAATTACGAGCAGAGAAATACTCAGACATCTCACTGACTTCATGATTTCAAGATGTCTTCACTGTATAGTAAATTCACAACCTTTTCTTTTCCAATTATTTAATGCCCATATAATATATAGCTTTAGGCAAAAAACTTGGTTTTTCTAAGAAAACTAACATTAGTGTAAATGAACATAATCATTTTGGATGCCTAATGGATATGATACAAATATATAGCAAAAGAATAAGCTGTAGAAGGATTAGTTAATTAGAGGAAAACCCATTCTCTTTCTCTGAGCTCTCTGAGAGCAGTGGTCCTCCAAGGCTATCCCTCTGTCACAGATGCACAAATCACACCAAACTACTAGAGTTTGTGGGCAAAGGGAGGGCTGGTATTGAAGTAAAGAAGGGTTAATGAGGAACACCTTGCATCTCTGTCACAGACATATTTTGTAGGTAATAATGACTGCTTACAGGGGATATTTCAGAATTCAAGTGTATCAAATGCTCAACATCACTAGTCATTGAGGAAATGCAAATCCAAAACCATGATGAAAAAACACTTCACACCCATAAGGATGGCTATTTAAAAAAAAAAAGAAAATAATCAAGTGTTAGTGAGGATATTGAGAAACTGAGACTCTAGAAATTGGAACCCTCATGAATGTAAATGGTACAGCTAGCATGAAAAACAGCTTGGAGGTTCCTCAAAAAATTAATCATAGAATTACCATATGATTTAGCATTTCCACCTATGGGTATATACCCAAATTGAAAGCAGAGATTCAAACAGATACCTGTAAACTAATGTTCATACCAGCATTATTTATAATAGTCAGAAGGTGGAAGCAATCCAAATGTCCATCAACAGGTGAATGGATAAACAAAATGTGGTACATACATACAATGGTATATGTATTCAGCCTTAAAAGGAATGAAATTCTGCTACATGCTAAAACATGGATGAAACTTGAGGACATTATGCCAAGTGAAACAAGCCAGACACAAATACTATATGACCCCACTTATATAAATTATTAGAAAGTGCAGAGTTATATAGATAGAAAGTATAACAGAGGTGACCAGCAACTGAGGGTAAAGGAGTGAAGAGTGAGAATGAGGAGTTATTGGTTAATGGGTACAGAGTTTCAGTTAGGGGATGATGAAAAAGTTCTGGAAATGGAGAGTAGCGATGTTTGCACCACGTTTTGAATGCACTTCATGCCAATAAATATACCTAGAAATATTAAAATGGTAAATTTTGTTATGGATATTTTACCATAGTTTAAAAAGCATATCATGGACAGTGTTGTGTGTAAGTTTACAGAGTAAAGAATGTATTTTTGCCTCAAAGTAGAGCAACTTCATTTATTTAGTCAACAAACGTTAAATATCTAAGCTAATGAGATATGCATAGAAAAAGTTTTAGATGCTTTAATATCTAGAATTTCATAAATTGAGAAAAATAGACAACAAGCACATAAATATATATAAATAAAGCCCTGTTAAGTACTTTTATAGAAACATATATGTGGTAATTCTGGCCCTGAGCTTTATAAATTACCCACCCAAAGGGATTATGACCCTTCCCAAGCATCCTTTGGGTACAGTGTGATAGCCCCTAAGTGCTCCTTCATCACTTTCAGTTTTTCTTACATGAGCAGACATCAGAGCTGTTGGCTACTACCCATTGATACTCATTTGGTTTTCATGTAGAATATCAGGCAGACGTTGACAAGGTTCTTCTTTGCTATTGTTTAGAGAACACATAGTTAAAAAGGTAGAGAATGATACCACATATTTTGAAATATGAGTTTCATTCAGTTAATTATTCCTCATGAGCACCCCACAAAATAGGTCAATGATTTCTTCATCTTTTAGCATAAGACAACACTGATAAACATGAAAGTTAAATGATTTTGTGCTTATTGTTGGAGAACATACTAGACAATTACAGCTAGTGATTTTCTAAGGTGCAGGTCAAGCCTCTACAGCAGTGTGCCACTTCCCAAAGCATGGAGTTGTGTTCAAAAGAAGGAAGTGTGTTCTTCCTTTTGTCAAACTTCAAAATATCAAGACATAGTTTTAAAATAGTGTTCTATGATTCTATGACTACTTGTTAACAAATAGCCATTCAAATTCTTTAGGTATGTTTGAGAAAGGTAGACCTTAGAAATGAGGAGCATGATGACATCTTTGAAAAGCAGTCATAACTGCCAGTGAAACCCAGCATGCTGTTTGTGAGCCATTATGTGTGTAGATAAAGATATAATTTATAGTATGTAATTTATATTTGTTTATTAAATTTCTCTTTTGAGCAGTGTGATTATCACTGTCACATATCTCCCTCATTAAATTGTTTTCTTAGCATTACCTACCCAAATTACTTTCAACATCAGCTCTGAAAGCTTTGGAATCATATCAAAGAAACCAATCCCACAGAATTTAGCACCAATTTAAGGATCTCCCTCCTTTATGCTTCACTGTTCTCTTAGATTTCTACCATGGTAACTATAAAGGAATGCTATACATATTTATGGACATAAATTCTCTGCTCTGCTGTTCCAGCCCCTCATTCCCTTCAAATAGAGAATAAAGAGCACATCTTCATGTTCTTAGCACTCAGCACTGGCCTGGCACAGAGCAGTTAGTTATTCAGTAAGTGTCTGTGGAATTGATACATGAATATGTTTGGAATATATTAACTTTATAAGACCAGAGATGTATTTATAAGGTGAATTTTTGTTATAGAAAGCTCCTCTCCCCAAAATCTAGCAGTCATTTCCATTCCAAATGAATGAAAAAGAAATCTCAACCACTAACTTCAATTTAACAAATGTAAAATATTCAGGACAGAGCCAGGCAAGTTAAAGACAACAAATTCCAGTTTTTCTCTTAACTATTATCAGCTAATATTTAAAGGTTTTAGTAAACTGTTACTATTAGATTCAGGGACTTTTAATCACAGACATAAAAGATGCAATACCATAGACCTTTTCCTGGACCAATCCCCTAAATGCAAGAACCACCATTTCTGACATAGTCTAGAGCTCACAGCTAGTCACTATCCCAGACTGAGGGGCCATGGGGTTCACCTGTGGGGCAGAAGAGAACAACCATAGGTGACTCTAACAAAAACAACCTGTTTCCCAAATCCTAATAATAGGCTGTATAAAAACACAAATGTAGACACATATCTCACTCTGGAACTCTTACAAATTTGAAAGCTATAAGCAAGGATCTTATTGCAAGCAACAGTCTCTCCTCTACCCCGACCCTTATGTCTAAAATAAAATAGTACACTATAGTGGTATATTTTGCTTGCTGCAGCCAAGAGCTCAGAAAACCCCTCAAGCCCTACTGTAGCTGGAACAGTCCATTATATACTTACTATGAGTCAGCACTTCTCCACATTTCTGGAAATTCCTTACCAGCAACATGACCTACAACAGGAAGCCAACTTTCCATTTCAATGTATAACAGGAAATATTCAAACACATTTTATTTAAACTGGAGAACTGTTAATGTAACTGCTATTACATCAAAGTAAGTGAAAATCTACTGAAAGGCATCCATTAAAAAAAGGAATATTTTATTTCAAAACACACAGACACACAAATTGTGATTTTCTAAATCATATATTGATTTGGTTATATATGAATTCGAAGGAAAACAAAAATTAATTAAAATTAACTCAATTACTGTCCAATGTCCTGTCGTACACATTATTGCAGAGTTGCTTGACTTTGGCAAAATCTGTCTATCAAGAGTTTGCTAAGTTTTGTTTTGAATGTTTGGCTTGGCTGGTGATGTAATATATAGAAATAAAAATGGAAATGCGAATATTTTGAGAAAAAGACTTCTGCAGCAGATATTTTAATAGAATATATATTTTCCCTCAATTAATGAAGTTATTTGATTAGCAAAAAATACATTAACAGGTTACAGAAATTTTAGGTTACAGAAGCAACATTTTAGAAAATTAACAGACCTCAAAACAGCCTGTATATTACAGTATCCATGCATCAGTGTGCCTTTTCCTCATTTTATACTCAGAAAGCTGCTTTTTGTAGTTAAAATGTCAGCTATAAGAAATTGTTTTTCCATATTCTTAAAGAGAGTTTCAAAATTTAAGTTCAGTAAAAAGCCAAATAGCTCAGTGATTACAGTCATTAATAAATGTATTTAACATTCGTGCAGCATCAGAATGAAAGACATATGCTTCTAATTTCAATTTTGGCTCAGAATAAAAGTGCCTCCTCCACAATAGTTTGATTATAAACTGTTCTTTTCCTCCTCTTTTTTTTTCTTCTTTGGAAGCTGTTGTCCTTCCTTCTTGCTGGAAGCCACCTGACCACTGCCAGGAAGAGGAATGCAAAACATTCCCAGGAGCGGCTGTGACGTCAGCACCACATTCCACTTCTCCGTGGTCAGGACTGTGGGGAAACTCCAGCCTCCAGCAAAACCCCTCAACTAAGATAACAGCTGAGGCCTGCACTAAATCATACTAAGAACTCCCTCATGTTATGCTTTAAAGATGGATAATAAAAAAAAAGGGCGGGGGGAGGAACAGAGCTGGATTTTTAAGGCATATTTACTGTTAATCTTCAAAACTGTTTCTTTCTTGGGGGGAAAAATAAGGAAAAAATGATTTAACAACAATCATCAGCAGATCATCACCTTAGGCATTAGTATGTAAATAGAGTAAGATCAGCAACAGAAACATTCAAGGACGTTTAGAAATGTTAAGAAATTACTAGATGCATTTTCTCTAAAGAAAAATATTATATAGAGGTAGACTGAAGGTATAAATATTACAAAGAAAATACAAACATACACATAATCCTCTTACATACGATTTCATTTGTAACTTCCTAGAGTTTGTCAACAAGAATATTTGTAAACATTTTTGTACCATTTTTTTGCACACACTGTATCAAATATTTTCCCATGTTATATTACAATCTATACTTTATGAAACTCTAAAACTGGAAAATGTTTCTTGGGGAGGTTAGGAGGAAGTCTGTTACAAAAATGTTTTATGCACATAATTTTTTTTGTTTCTGCTAAATAATATCTTCAGAATAAATATGCAGGCAGGCATGGATAACTAAATTGAGTATGAATTTCTTACAACTGCCAAATTTGCTATGTACCGCCATACTGATTTTCAAACAACTTTACTCATTTAAAAGACCATTAGAAGTTTCCATGTATTCATTATATGTAACTGTCAGCATTCATATGTATATACACAAATAGCTAGACATATAGTTGGCATATAGTAATTTGTCAAGATAACTTTAATTTATGTTTTTCTGATTAATAATGAGACTGAAGATTCCTTCATGAGTTGGGTTTTGAACAATTTTTGTGGTGAGAATTTTTAGAAAAAATATTACAATCCTAAGTAACAATGATAGGTATTATGAAAAAGCACTTTAATTCATCCAAACAAAAAGCCATTGTCATATTTGAGCTTCTTAATAATTTATATACTTTTTAGGAACAATCAACATCTAATATGACTATAAATTGTAGTTCCTGGATAGAGGCATGGCATGTGTGTACATGCTCAATATTATATGTGTACACAAATACGTATACGCAAATCCACATGCCCCTAAGGTGCTGTATGGTAAAGAAGGAGCACAAGATAAGAATTCAGGGGACACATGTTCTATGGTTCTGCCTCCAGAAAAGTTAATTACCTTTTCTGAATCTGTTTCCTCATCAGGAAGAATCTAGTCCTACTAATATTAACCACGAGGTTATCTAAGAGAAAATAAGAAAATAGATAGACATAAGAGTACTCTGAGAAGTTACTTGACTAGCTTTTGTTCCTTAGGTATCGTAATGTTAGTAATAAATGTATCCAACATATAAAACTGAGAATTCAACATAGTTGCCAAAATGTCTGTAAACGGTACCTCTGCATGGTAAAAGTGCCCTGGAATAGAAATCAAAATATCTAGATGCCAGAAATGTCTCAGTAAAATATAGAATAAAAACATAAAGACTTAGTGAGATTTACCATGTATCTTGCTTATTCACCTCTTAACTATACTTCCCAGGAAGCCATGGACAGAAAGGTGAGTATGGCAGATTCTGCCCTTGAAATGGGCTGATATCAATGAGGGTAAGGAAAAGCTGAGGCAGCAGAGCTAAGTGTCCAGAGGCAAGAGGGCACAGTAAACATAATAAGCGGGAAGACCAAAGTAATGGTTTGAACTGTAGGACTATTTGGTGGCGAGCAGTTAATGAGGGGGTTTCTAGGACTAGAGCAGCTAAGAAGCTCAAGAAACTCCCATCTGATCTATAGGTTAAGTGACAGAGGCCTTGTCTGATCAAGCATAACAGTGTCCATGGCCTTTCTTCTAGGTCCTAACCCAAGACAGTCAGCAGTCCTAGATCCCCAACTGAAGGAAAAGTTGGGTCCTTTAAGGAAGAACCCCTCAATAATATCATAATCATGTAATCTTACTCTTCCTTCTACCCTTTCCCAAAGGATTTGTAGCTACTTCTGAAGATACCTGTGCACCAGAGAAAGAAATAACCGAATCTCTCGGGATTTATTGGACATTGCCCCGAGCTAATGTTGATACCTAAGGGCTCAATACCTCTGTGTTCTGCTGGTCAAGTTGAAAGCTTTGTAGGTAACAACCACAAATGGAGTTTGTCTTAAAATTATCTGCCCAGATTCTGAGTTTATCAATGGAATATATACTCAGAAACGGGCAGAATTTCCACATTTGCACCTTGATCCACATAATGAGAACTGATGTGGTTAGAAGAGCTAAAGAAAAATCCCTAAGCTTCTCTTCTCTGCCAAAATAGCAAACCAAAAACAAAACAAAAACCCACTGCATCTTTTGGGGTAATCGCAAAGCTAAATGTCACCATCAGAAACTTGGAGGACGCAGGGTAGTGATTCCTATCACATCTCCTTTTGTGTGTGGCAAGCCTATACAGGAGACAGATCTTTGAGAATGACAATGGATTATCACAATCTTAATCAGTGAGCAATTCCAGTTGCAGCAGGTGATCCAGATGTGAATTCTACTAGAGTAAATCAACATATTCCCTGATCTAGTGTACAGCTACTGATCTGACAAATAAGTATGTGTGTGCGTGTGTGTGTATTTCTATCCCAATAGCAGAAAAAACAGAAAGCTACTTGTCAGGGAAGCAGCATACTTTCACCATGTTGCCTTAGTATTATGTCAACTCTGGTTCTATGCCATAGCTCAGTCTGCAGGAACCTTTATCATCTTACCATCTGATAGGACAAGATGGCATCATACCGATAAGATTTGTTAGCATGAAGTGACAGGTACCCTAGAATACCCTGGTAAGACAAATATGTGCTATAGGGAAAAAAATCATGAGCCTGCTACCTGAGTAAAATTTTTTGTTCATACAATGATCTGGAGCATGTTGAGATTTTCCCTCCAAAGTGAAAAAATGTTGCACTTTTCAGCCACTACCACCAAAAAAGAGGCACAGATGCTTAGATCTCATTGGAGTTTGGAGGCAACACATGCTACCTTTTCGTATACAACTCCAATCTATTTACTGAATAACCTATAAAGCTGCTAGCATTAAGTAGAGCTGAAAGCTCTCCACACAGTCCACAATACAACACAAGCAACTATGCCCATGGCCTCTGTGACCAATGAAAATACCTATGGCTGACTTGGAGCCAAAATAAAATAGTGGAAGAACCTAAAATTTGGTGGCTAAGCCATGCTTTACTCAGCAAATGACTATTTTCCTTTCAATCAACAAGTCTTGGCTTGCTACTGGCTCCTAAGGGAGACAGAACACCTGATCATTTTAAATAATGCTGAAACCTCAAACATAGGATACTAGATGGCCATGGGACCTATCATGAACTGGGTACTGACTGATTCAGCTGGCTACAAAGATAAACCTGTCTAGGAATATTGTGTCACGTGAAAGTTGCACATGTAGTATATTCAGGTGTGAACAGCACGTGAAACTAAGTAAATTTATACTTAGCTTATACTCTTGCTTTACCTACTCCTGCTGCACCTGCCATCCTTCCCGCCACCCGTACAATGGCTTCTTGCAAAAGTCTGTATAACAAATGATCTGAAGAGGAAAAATTCAAGCCTGGTTTTCAAATCGACTGTATGATATAGGATAGTGGCTGGAAATAGACTATTATAGCTTTACGGTTCCCTTCAGAGAAGGCACCAATAGATAACTAGAGCCTCATGTGGTGCACCTTAGGTACAATTTGCCCAGGAGAGATGGCATGAAGTATAGATCACACTGACTCATGAATCATCATAACTTCTTAGCTATATGGTTGAGATTACTCTTTGAGGGCACACTTCATGATTCACTTGACCCAGGAGCAAAGACAACTTGCAGTATGAGCCAAACAGATTCATGAAGTACCGAAGTTTAGATGAATGATCACGAATATAGAAGTAGAATACTGAAGAACTGGCAACAAGAGTTGGGCAAGAGGTGTGTGGATGAATTTCTTGAATAAAGAATGAAAAAAAATATTTGTGTCCCACCTGAATTCCTACTAGTGAAGCGGAGACTCTCAAAAACCAGGAGGACACGATAAATCACCCTATAATTGCTTGTTTAACTCTTTCCACATTAATCCAGAGCTTGTTCAATGGGATCTTAAACAAAGTGATCACGGTGGCAAAGGCAAACTCTCACCAGTTGAGAATGACTGCCTCTCACCACTGCTAACCTGTCCACTAACACTACTGAGTATTCAACTTGCCAAGTACAATATTCAATCCTGAGGGATCGGCCTGACACACAGTAGCAGATTAATTATAGTGAACTTCTTCTAGCAGGACACAGTAACAATTTATCTTCACTAGAATATACATTTACTTAGGTTTGATTTTGCCTTCTCTGTCTGCCATGCTCTCCCAGCAATACTGTACGTGTAGTTCAATATACCAAGTAACAAAATTTTGACTATGTTAGAGCAGACACAACATGGGCGGTGGCTCCATAGTGTAGTGGTTAGCATGTCTGCTTTACACGCAGAAGGTCCTGGGTTCGCGCCCCGGGTGCACACCAGGCCCCAGGTGCACACCCCCAGCGTGTGGGAGGAGATGCCCCACCTGCAGAGGTACGGTTCTTAAGGGGAAATAGCAACATCCTTAGGTCAGGGGTAGAAGTAGGGGTTGAGGGGAATTAAAGAGGGGAAAAGAAAAAAGCAATAAAGAATAGGTAGTAACTGCTTGTAGAAATGATAACTCTAATAGATATGCATATTTTTCCTTTCCCCAGTGTATCACATATATATTTATGCATGTTAAATCATTTTGTGTCCCCAACCTTTTTGGTACCAGGGACTGGTGCTCCTAAAAGAATCTAATGCCTGCTGATCTGAGGTGGAGCTGAGGCAGTGATGCTAGCGCTGGGGAGTGGCTGCAAATACACATGAAGCTTCATTTGCTCACCTGCCACTCACTTCCTGCTGTGCAGCCCGGTTCCTAACAGACCACAGACCAGTACTGGTCCGAGGCCCCGGGGTTGGGGACCCCTGTCACATAGGATATGTTGGTGATATTAACCATGCAATTCACTCCAGAGATTACAGAATTATAGAACTCCCAGCTAGAACAGTACCTAAACTAAAAGAGGAGGGCCTGTACTTGTGGAGCTAACTGCATAAACTGAGGAGATTTTAGATATGCCCTTTAGGGAGAAAGAAAGGGCTTTGTTATTTCTATAAGGGAGAGCTGTATTGTGACAGGTGTAAGCTTGTTGCTGCTTCTGTTGTATGGAAATATAAGAGGGGTATGTTGACATGGAATGTGTTAATGACATGCAGTACAACAGCATTTATGTTGAAATTATTTCTTGGCTTCTTTCCTGCCTGTGTCACTTCCAGGTGAGCAGCATCCTAACATGTTCTGACTGTTTATACGACCTAGACTGGATTCTGTAGTGTACAAATGAACCCTGTTGATAGCCAGCATTTCTACAAGAATCAAATGAGATAACACATGCAGAAATGGTTTGAGAAATAAAGTACAAAAGCCATATGCAAGGTATAATTTTCCATTTAGTTTTAAATTGAGATCAGTGAGTCAGAAGATACATTAGAAGAGCCAGGAAGGTAACACTCAACAATAATACGAATTAAATACATTGATATAATGTACAAGATATAGAATAAGTAATGATATGGTCTGGTGACTGAAAAAAAGGAATTCACAAGAGTTGAAAGTTCAGAGAGAATAAACACTAATATTCTCAGCTGAGAAAAATGGGTTATAGTTCTAGATTTGTCACTAAACCTTCTTTGTCACTTGGGTCATGGCAAAACCGTGTATTTGAAATATGGTTATATCATTTAATGTTCTCTATTTCTGAAAACTATGGTGCTCAATTCTCCACTAGTGCAAATATTTTAATAATTTTTCCAATAAATATTTTAATTTTTCATTGACCTATCTATATTTTCTCAGTCTCCTGGATAAGCACCAACATATAATTATTTGAAGCTGGGATAATGCCTGCAGTCTAGAACACTATATGTTTTCTCGACTAATCAGTGCTATTTGCTTACTAAATCCTATCAAATCAGCCATTGACAGACTGGAAAGAACAGGCAATAAAAGCCACATAAATACACCTCTGTAGTAACTTGCGTATCCTTTAAGAAAAAAAAAAAGAAAAAGCCAGTTGCAAATTGTTTACTTTCCTAGTGTATTCCGATAGATAGTTAGTAAATGAATCTCTGAAGTGGTTCCTGAGCCTCTGCAGGTGTGTGAATCTGCTTAACAGGAGAGAGAGTAAGCCTAGGTGGTACAATCTTTTAGAAGCAACACGAAAACTATAAGACACTTTCTCAGCCAACTCTAATGCAAACATATACCTTGTCATTTGGATGAAATCAATCCATTTTCCAGAAATAATATGATGGTCATAAACTCTGTAAGAGTTTCCATCCATAGCTACATATAAATGCAATGGGCCATAAATACATGCATCAGGCAAACAATATGTTATATACACTTCATATTTCCTGTGCTTAGTTTTACCAAAACAATTTTCTATCAGTCAACAATTTTCAAATCAAGCATTTATCTACTCTCCTGCATAGATGGCTCTAAGGTGTTTACTCCTCCACTTTAAGTTTTTTGTTTGTTTCTTTGTTTGGTAAAATAGCTAGAATTTCTGATATTGACAGTTACTAAAGGAAAAGAGAGGTCTGTTCTAAAAATCTAGTAGTGGTCAACAAAAATATTTTCTTTAATTAGCTAGATAAGGTTCGAGTTTAGAAAATATTCTGTGATTACCAAAATGCTAAAATAAATAAACACTTTGAGACTGAATATACCAGCTAGGTAAGGACATAGCAATTATTCAATTATAGATATAAAATATATTCTTCTTATCATTATGCCTCTCTCTTATGGAGAAGGTAATGGAGTAGGTCGCAGACTATGGACTGGTTGAACATAAATGTTAGTTTAAGTTGCTATGGTGAACATTCAAGTCTTGACCTGGTCATGATACTCTTTCTGGGGCAGCAATGAAAAACCCAGAAACCACCACAGGCTTTCAGATGTGCCTGAAGTGATATTAAAAAAAAATATGGTCTTGTTTTTATAGCCAGAATATAAAATATCTTCCTAAAGACTGTATAGAAAGGTTTATAAAGACAAGAAATATTTATTGCAATCCATGATTTAGGCATTGTTTTATATTATTAATTTTTTTTTTAGAAAGCTAGTTTTCAATAATGTTCTGGTGTACCATTATAATTTATAATTTGAATATTATAATGTTAATCACAGGAGAGTATATTTAATCCAGGTTGCTTTGATAAGAAACTGCTGGCCCCAATTATTCGACATGGAATGCATGTCAATTACTGTTTGTTGCTCATTAGTGGAATGATACAAAAGAAGTGTTAGATAAGCTGGTTAACAATGTGCTTCCCTTTGGCTTGTCACTGTCAGAGAGAGAAGGATGGAGAAAGGGAGGGAAGGGGGCGAGAGAGAGGGAGAGTGAGTGAGAAAGATTTCTTCTTCCAGCCTTGATGAGAAGACACGTAACATTTGTCCTCATTATTTCAACATTGAATGTCACAGTTAATTCTTGACATTTTGATAGTATCCACACATTGACATTATAGTCAATTAAAAAAAATCAGATGGCAATAACAATGTACTTATCAATAATCACTTTAAATGTAAATGGATTAAATGCACCAGTCAAAAGACATAAGGTAGCGAAATGGATAAGAAAACAAAAACAATACATATGCTGTCTACAAGAGACTGACTTTAGTTCAAATGACACACACAGACTGAAAGTAGAGGTGGAAAAAGATATTTCATTTTTAAATGGAAATTTAAAAAAAAGCTGGGGTAGCGATATTTACATCAGACAAAGTAGAGTTTAAAATAAAGGCTATAATAAGAGACAAAGAAGCATATTATATAATGAATAAGGGACCTATACATCAAGAGAATATAACCCCAGTAAACACATACACACTTAACATAGGAGCATCTACATATACAAAGCAATTATTAACCAACATAAAGGGAGAGATAGATAGTAATACAATCATAGTATGAGACTTTAACACTCCATTGACACCAATGGACATATTTTTCCAGACAGAAAATCAACAAGGAAACAGCAGCATTAAATGATTCACTAGACCAGATGGATTTAATTGATATTTTCAGAGTATTTCACCCCAAAGCAACAGAATATACATTCTTCTCAAGTGCACATGGAATACTTTCCAGGATAGACCACATGTTAGGCCACATAACAAGCCTCAATAAATTTAAGAAGACAGAAATCATATCAAGTATCTTTTTCAACCACAATGGCATAAAACTAGAAATCAACTACAAGAAAAGAACTAGAAAGTACACCAACAGATAGAGGCTACATGCTACTAAACAAGGAATGGGTTAACAATGAGATCAAGGAAGAAATCAAAAGATAACTTGAGACAAAGGAA
This sequence comes from Pteropus medius, assembly GCF_902729225.1. Lineage (NCBI taxonomy): Eukaryota > Metazoa > Chordata > Mammalia > Chiroptera > Pteropodidae > Pteropus > Pteropus medius. The sequence continues at coordinate 430,093 of NW_024352949.1, read as the reverse complement.
AATGAAAACACTCAAAATCTGTGGGGCAAAGCAAAAGCAGTCCTATGAGGGAAATTCATAGCAATACAGGTCTACCTCAAGAAAAAGAAAAAAACAAAGTAACCTTAATTATAAACAAACTAACCTTACACTTAAAAGAACTAGAAAAAAACACAGCAAACAAAAACCAAAGTGAATAGAAGGAAAGAAGTAAAATGAGAGCAAAAATAAACAAAATAGACTAGAAAAACAATACAAAAGATCAATGAAACCAAGAGCTGATTCTTTGAAAAGATAAATAAAATCGATAAACTTTTAATCAGACTCATCAAGAAAAAAAGTGAGAGGACCCAAATAAATAAAATCAGAAGGGAAAAAGAAGTAACTGATTCCACAGAAAAACAAAGGATTATAAGAAAATACTATAAGCAACTGTATGCCAACGAATTGGACAATCTGGAAGAAATGGATACATTCTAATAAATATACCTTCTCTGGAGACAGAGTCCAAAAGAAACAGAAAACCTGAACTGATCAATTACCACCAACAAAATCAAATCAGTAATCAAAAAACTTCAAAAAAAAAAGTCCAGGACCAGATGGCTTCATAGGAGAATTTCACCAAACATTTGAAGAAGAATTAATACCTGTGGTCAAACTATTTCAAAAAAATTCAAGAGGAGGGAAGCTTCCTAAGCTCATTTAATGAAGCCAGCATTGCCCTGATTCCAAAACCAGACAAAGAACTATAGGCCGATACTCCTGATGAACACTGATGCAAAAATACTAAACAAAATATTAGCAAACCGAATTCAGCAATGCATTAAAAACATCATACGCCATGATCAAGTAGGATTTATTCCTGGGATGCAAGTGGTACAATATCTGCAAATCGATTAATGTGATACACCACATTAACAAATTGAGGTATAAAAATAATATAATCATATCAATAGATGCAGAAAAAGCATTTGACAAAATCCAGCATTCATTTATGATAAAAACTTTCAGCAAAGTGGCAAGAGAGGGAACATACTTCAACATAATAAAGGCCATATATAACAAATCTACAGTTAACATCACGTTCAATGGGAAAAAGCTAAAAGCATTTTTCCTTAAGATCAGAAACAAGACAAGGATGTTCACCTTCACCACTTCTGTTCAACACACTACTGGAAGTCTTAGCTATAGTAATTAACAAGAAAGAGAAAAAAAAGGGCATCTAAATTGAAAAGGAAGATGTAAAACTGTCATTATTTGCAGATGACATGACACTATATATAAGAACTCTAAAGATTCTACCAAAAAACTGTTAGAATTGGTAAGTGAATTCAGTAAAGTAGCAGGATACAAAATTAATATTCAAAAGTCAGTTGCATTTTTATATACCAAAGATGAACTATCAGAAAAAGAAATTAAGAAAACAATCCCGATTTACAATTGCAGAATTATAAATAGTGTACAATTACAAAAACAGTAAATTAGCTAGGAATCAAATTAACCGAGGAAGTAAAAGATCTGTTCTTAGAAAATTAAGGCACTGGAAAAGAAACTGAAGATACAAATAAATGAAAGCATATACTGTGCTCATGGGTAGAAAGAACCAACATCATTAAAATGGACATACTGGCCAAATAAATCTATAGATGCAATGCAATCCCTATCAAAACACCAATGACATTTTTCACAGAATTAAAACAATATTCCTAAAATTCAGATGGAACCATAAAAGACCCCAAACAGCCTTGGCAGTCTTGAGAAAAAAGAACAAAGTTGGAGGTTATCACACAACGTGGTATCAAACTATACTACAAGCCAATAGTAATCAAAACAGCATGTACCAGCATAAAAACAGACACACAGATCAATGGAACAGAATAGAGAGCCCAGAAATAAATCCATGTGTATATGGTCATTTAATCTATGACAAAGGAGGCAAGAACATATGATGGGGTAAAGACAGTCCCTTTAACAAATGGTGTAGGGAAACTGGACAGATACATGCAAAAAAAATGAAACCAGACCACCTTCTTACAATATATACAAGAATAATCTTATAGTATATACAAGAATATACTCAAAATAGATTAAAGACTTAACTGTAAGGCCCGAAATCATAATACTTCTAGAAGAAAACAGGCAGTAATCTTTCTGATACTGCTATTAGTAATTCTTTTTTCTGATATATCTCTCTGGGCAAGGGAAACAAAAGAAAAAATAAACAAATGAGACTACATCAAACTAAAAAGTTTTTGTACAGCAAAGGAAATCACCAACAAAACAAAAAGACAATCTACTAAATGAGAGAAGATATTTGGCTATGATACATATGATGAAGGGTTAATATCCCAAATTTATAAAGAACTCACACAACTCAACTATAAAAAAGCAAACACTCTAATTTTAAAAAATGGGCAGAAGACCTGAATAGGTATTTCTCCCAAGAGAAACAGATGGCCAATAGATACAGGAAAAGATGTTCAAGGTCACTAATCAACAGAAAAATGCAAATTAAGATTGGCTATCATCAAAAAATCAAAAAACAAGTGTTGACGAGGATATGGAAAAAGGAGAACCTTTGTACGCTACTGGTGAGATTGCAAATTGGTAGAGCCACTATGGAAAATAGTTTGGAGGATCCTCAAAGAATTAAAAAATAGAACTATCTTTTGACCCAGCAATGGCACTTCTGGGTATTTATCCAAAGAAAACCAAAACACAGATTTGTAAAGGTCTATGCACCCCTATGTTCCTGGGAGCATTATTCACAAAAGCCAAGATATGAAAGCAATCTAAGTGCCCATCAATAGCCAATTGGATAAAGAAGTTATGGTGCATATATACAATGGATATTACTCAGCCATTAACAATGAAATCTTACTATTTGCAATAACATGGATGGACCTAGAGAGTCTTTTATTGAGCGAAGTAAGTCAGACAGAGAAGGATAAACACCATATGATTTTACTTATATGCAGAATCTAAGGAACAAAAGAAATGAATTAAATGAAAAGAGACTCACAGATATAGAGAACTGTCATTGCCAGAAGGAGGGGGGTGAAAAAGGTAAAGGCATAAAGAGATACAAATTAGTAGTTACAAAACAGTCCAGGGGATATAGAGTACAGCATAGGGAATATATCAATATTATTGCAATGGCTGGGTGTAATGCCAGATGGGTGCCAGAGTAATCGGGTGATTACGTCATAAATTATATAAATGTCTAACTATTGTACTTTATACCTGAAACTAATATAAAAAATAATTTAAAAATAATAATTAAAAACAAAAAGAACAGTACCCACCTCACTTACTCATTCCTTTGGGTAGCTCTAAATCATTCTGCTGTACAAATGTATGCCTTCTTTCAGCAAGGAAGCACTGTATATAATTACAATTCACTTTTTTAATATAATAAACAGGCCCTACAAATGAAAACTGTGCCTTATGTAGTTTCTTTACTAGCCTGTCTTTTAGAATCATGCCTGAACATAAGATGTCCAATGACCAGACCAAGGCCCCATAAAACACTATATTTACAAACAATGTCTACACTAAACCCTTTAGACTTATAGAACTAATAATCCTATCAAGTCTTATCAAAAGATCAAGCAATTAAAGACTGTAATTTTGTTAAATGAACAATTGTAAAAAACTTTTGCAAAAGAATACATATTGTTTCCAAGTGCACATATACATTCTCCTAGAAAAGACCATATAGTCAGTAAATTTAGGAATACCAAAATCATACAAACTATCTTCTTTGACAACAATGAATTAAAATTTTAAATCAATAGAATAAGGACATTTGGGAAATTCACAAATATGTGAAATACCATATTACCCAGCAATTGTGCCTTTAGGAGTATACGCAAGAGAAATGAAAACATATGTCGACGTAAAAACTTGTACACAAATATCGATAACTGATAATATGAAAAAAATGGAAACAACCCAAATGTCCATTAACAGATGAATGATAAAACAAAATATGGTAGATCCACATAATATGATATAATTTGGCCATAAAAAAGAATACAGTACTAAAATATGCTATGACAAAAATAAACCTTGCTATTATTATGCTAAGTAAAAGAAATTATTTACAAAAGACTATACATTGAATTATTCTATTTATATGAAATTTCCAATATAGGCAAATCCACAGAGACAGAAAGTGGATGAATAATTGTTTGGTGCTAAGGGCTTGGGGGCAATGAAAACTGACTGCTAATGGGTATGAGATTTCTTTTTAGGGTGATGAAATGTTCTAAAATTGATTGTGGTGGCAGTTGTACAACTCTATGAATACAATAAAAAAACCACTGTACATTTTAAAATGGTGAATTGTCTTGTACATTAATATCTTAATAAAAAAACCCAGAAGCTCTCATATACCTCTGTGTAGCTTATACTTTATTTTACTTAAATGCTTTTAGATGATGCCTACATCATCTAAAGAAGAGAGAGAAATAATATCTTAATATCTTAATTAAAAAAACCCCAGAAGCTCTCATATACATCTGTGACTATACCTTATTTTACTTAAATGCTCTTAGATGATGCCTACATCATCAAAGAGGAGAGAGAAATAAAGTGAGGTAAAAGTCCCAAAAGGCCAAGTTCCAACTGATTTGGATCAATACAATGAAATGCTCATTTAGTAAAAGCCAGGTCAATTCCTTGATATGCATAAATAGGCATTTATAAGAATGCCTATAGTTACAAAATATGGTAGATCCACATAATATAATATAATTTGGCCACATAAGCTCGAAAATGCACAGTGCTTGGTGGTGGTATCGCTACCACGTGATTTATTTTTATCAGATCCTTCATCTATGCAATAAATGAACAAGATAAGATTCCAAACAATAACTTTAGAAAATTATTGTTACTGAAATACAGTAGGTTATAACAACTCAAAAGATTTACTGGGATAGCTGCATCTCATCATGGAGAAAGGTACAATAACCACCCATAATCCTATGCCACTTCCCCTTCACTGTAGTAAAACATAAATCATGGCCAGATCATGAAAATAAACATACTATTAAAAGACACAAATTTTTTTCAAAGGTGGACTAAAAAGATCAAGAAGCATCTCACTTCAATCCTAAAAACTAGTATGGCAAGCAAATTCCTGTCAAAGAAACCATGGATTTGGGAAGTCCTACATGACTGTGTGAAGGGAGGAGGTTCTTAGTTTCATATCCTAACAGCCACAGTGAGGTCCATACACAGTGACATGCCACTTAATAGAAATACTTGTGCTTTACAAGTCTGTGAAAGATTTTCAGGCCTATAATCTCATTTTATCCTCACAAAAGCCCTGTATGTAGTATCCCAAACCCTTTTGTCTCCCATGATCAAATTAGATACTCAACTGTGATATACCACTCTGATGGGAATTTGATAATGAGGGAGGGAGGCTATGCAAGTGTGGGGACATGTATGTTTGGTATATGTATCTTGTTTAATTTTCCTGTGAACCTAAAACTTATCTAAAAAAAATAAAGTCTATTTTTTAACAGAGTTCTCACTAAATGGGCAGATTTAAAAAGATGTCTTTAAAAAGTAAAGAAATCTAAAAAGAAGAAAATACCAAAGAAATATTTAATAATTTATCATTCTTTTCCTTTTTCACAGGCACATTTTGGAGACTTTTTCACCAGAAAATTAAACTGCAGGGATGTGGCAAAAGTGTTATGTCTAAAGTCAGAAGACATTTGAGGTCATTTAAAAAAAAAAAAGACAAAGGAAGAGCAAATGAAAATAGCAAATACTACCTAAAAATAAATCATGACACTCAAGCAGTTGGTCTTACAGACAGCCTAACATGCATGCCCAGAATCTTATTGTTCTGATTCATTTGGTAGCAAAGGAAAACACCACTGAGGCATCAGTAAAGAGCCACAAGAGGGCTATTTTCTAGTGCAGGAACCACACATATCCCCTGTGGCCCTCCCTCAGTGGAGAATTGTAGAGCAGAAGGGAAATAGCCAGACAGAGGAGGAAACTGCAGCCAGTCTAAAAGAACTTGGAAAAAATCATTATCAAAGCTAAAGATGCTGATAAGAATTACTTAAAAGCTGACTGCAAGACACATATGTTTATCACACACATGACAATTTTCCATTTTTTATTTATTTGGTTCCAAAACAAAGTTTTAAAGAATGCTTTTGTAATTTATTCCTCCCCCATCTGTTTTTTGAAGGGAATATTAAATTATTTAAAGGGATGCTCTGTCTAATAATGAATGAAGCTTTATGTTAACTTGGAAAAAAAAAAGATTTTTGTTTTAGTTTTTAATTCCAGATTATAAACATCTAGCTACCAAAGGACTAAATCTTACTACACCATCTGTTCCTAGACTTACAGTTCTGGTGACTAAAAATCCAGAAATCAGGGTTTTGATCATAGGTCTGTAAAAAGGCATTGAACTTTTGGAGTCTGGTTTTTCTCACCTGTTGTTTGAATATTAATTTCTCTAAGACCCAATTTAAGTTGAATATGTTCTAAATCCATAAAAAAAATACATAAAAAAAATCTTACCATAATAACCATATAAAAAGACCAAAATCTTGGAATATCAATTCCTGGATGAAAAAGTATTCTTAATGAGTTGTCCCAAGTGGACCATTTTTTTTTTTTTAAAAAAAAGGATTTCCTTACTACCTGAGCACAGTAAGTGGACCTCCTGTCCCTCCTTTATTGATTGGATAGGGTGCTGGGCCTGCTGGCTTCTACCAGGTTTCAGGCCTCTGCTACCAATACCAGTATAATAGTTTTCACCTTTTATTTCACAATACGAAAGGCAAGACCTCTTAAAATTACTATTAAAAATCGGCCTATATTTAACACTTTCCTATTTGATACCAAAGGGTTAAAAATAAAGTATAATATTTAAAAGAACAACCTAGTTTTGGACCTCCATAGCAAAAATATTCTCTCTTAAATGTTTTTCAGTAAATACATTTTAAAAATCTGTTTAAATAATATCTTAAAATAGCTAAGAGTGGTATTTGTGGCATTAATTGTGGTTTTCTTGTTATAGGTTTAAAGGTAAAAACAACTTTAAACCTATATGAAATAAATGAGTCTTTCTACAACGGCATTCCGAATTATAGCAGATCTTATAATTGAAGATCTCTTCAATGCATGACACTGTGCCATATCCAGTTACTGCTCTTGAACCAGCAATCTGCAAAGTAAGAAGATAGGACTAATCCATGTAACAGCTTTTATATTAAGAAAAATATAACAAGTACTATATGAGAAACATCGGCTTTAAAAACCAAAAAACTACATGGGTTCAAACACTGGAGAGAGCCCATACAGCTGGAAAGAATCAGGACAGACTTCATAAGAAAATGGAATTTGAGATGTTTTAAATGAAGAGTTAAGACGTTCTAGGCAGAGTGAGTGGTGAAATACCAGGAATATTAAGTTAGTTCATTACCCGGGCTACAGAATAAGTAGCAGAGCAACAGAAAATGTACTTGGAAAAGTTGTATGAGGCAATCTTAACTTGTACTGAGAAGCAGGCTCTATCGTTGTACACTACAAGGAACTATCTAATGTTTCTGAGCAGATGTGCAGCATGGCCAAAGCTATGCTTCAAAAATTTATGTTAGGACTGTAGCAACATCAGCAGTAGGATACAAAATGGCTCGAAGAAAGAAGGACCCAGAAGTGAGGAGGTAACCAGCTGGAAGTCACTGCAGTGATTCAGGCAAGGAGTAAAAGGAATAGCTGTGAAAATGGAAAAGAGAATTAAAGAGCCATTGTGGAGGGATAGTCTACAAAGACTTAGGCAATTATTTGTTACTCATAATTTGTTATTCCATGATAACCACTGACCCAAATCACCAAGTGCAAGAAGTGAATTCATTAGGGCTAAAATATGCCATGGGTGACCTGTTCCTCAGTGATGAGTGAGCTGACAGATTTTCAAAATCAACCCCTTAGTAGAGAAGAGCCTTGGTGAGAAACCTGCCTAATTTGGAAGATGTTGGTTTTATAATGAGAAGAATAAAATTAGGTGAGTGGGTAGCATAGGCCACTCTTGCCACATCATGTCCCATTTATTCACACGTGCCATAGGGAAGGGGCAATTCTATGCACAGGAGTTTAGTTATCCAGGTTTATGTTTCAGGTTGGGGAGCAAGGGCTCCTCAGCTTGAAGGTTACTTGGAACCATCCAGGGGTGGCATCATACTGGTTAAAGGTGAAAGCCTTGCTCCTTTCTATACCGCTTGATCTTCTCTGGCTTGCTTTCTTAACATCTCTTTACAGATTGTTGAAGGTGCTTAGACTTTAATATGGAATTACTTTAAAAATAAAAAGGCTCAATACTGGGCTACTTTAAATTTCTGCATGCCTATATATACCCTATACTCTTCCAGAATACCAAGACAAACAACAGAATAGTTGTTCTAAGCAGGTGCCCCTAAGCAGGTGTTCTAAGCAGGGCTTCCATGCTTTCATTTAAGTCATGTTCATTGCCCTCTGGAATTAGGTTTTGCTGCTTCCTAAGATAGAGTCTCTGCCTCAATATTCCATTTTGAAATATTTTCATACTTACAGAAAATATGCAAGTATGTCCTTGTATTCTTGGCTTGGGATTTGTGAATGGTGAACCTTTCATTACATTTGTTTTTGCACCCTCTCTAAATGCATATGCACCTACATATTACTGTTGTTAAAGCTGTTGGTTACTATTATTATTTTGCTAAACCACAGAGAGTAAACTACAGACATTATGGTCATTTACTTATTTTTTTTTTTAAATCAAGACTTTATTTTTTCAGAGCAGTTTTAGATCATAGCAAAATTGAGGAGAAAGTCCGGATGTTTCCATATACACATGCATAGCTTCACTCATTGTCAACATTCCCTCAACAGAGTGGTACATTTGTTACAATTGATGAATCTGCATTAACACATATAATTGCTCAAAGTCCATAGCTTACAATATGGTTCACTCATGGTGTTATATATTCTATGGGTTTATACAAATGTATGATGAATGACATGTATATCATTATAGTATCATACAGAGTTTTTTCACTGCATTAAAAATTCTCTGTGTTCCCCCTAGTTACCCCTCCTGTCACAATCCCTGGCAACCAATAATCTTTTTACTGTTTTCATAGTTTTGTCTTTTCTAGAATGCCGTATAGTTAGAATCATATAGTGTGTAGCCTTTTCAGATTGGCTTCTTTCACTTAGTAATAGACATTTAAGGTTCATATCTTTTCATGACTTGATAGCTCACTTTCTTTTAGTATTAAATAATATTCAGTGTTCTAGATGTACTTGTTTATTTATCTATTCCCCTAACTGAAGGACATATTGGTTGTTTCCAAGTTTTGGCAATTATAAATAAAGCTGCTATAAACATCTGTGTGCAGGTGTCTGTGTGGACCTAGGTTTTCAACTAGTTTGAGTAAATATTAAGGAGCACAATTGTTGGACTGTATGGTTAGAGTCTGTTTAGTTTTGTAAGAAACTGCAAAACTGTCCATAGTAGCTATACCATTTTGCATTTCCGCCAACAATAAATGAGAGTTCTTCTGCTTCATATATCCTTGCCAGCATTTGGTGTTGTCAGTGTTCCTGATTTTGGCCATTCTAATAGGTAGGTAGTAGTATCTCATTGCTGTTTTAATTTGCCTTTCCCTGGACACAGGATGTAAAGCATCTTTTCATAAGCTTTTCTGCCATCTGTATATCTTCTCTGGTGAGGTCTTTGGCTCATTTTTAAATCAGGTTGTTTGTCTTCTTATTGTCAGTTTTAGGAGTTCTTTGTATATTTTAGATATCCTTTATCAGATGTGTTTTATGCAAATATTTTCTCTCAGTCTCTGGCTTGTGTTCTCATTCTCTTCATATTGTTTCACAAAGCTGAAGTTTTTAATTTTAATGAAGTCCAGTTTATCAATTCTTTCTTTCATGGATTGTGCCTTTGATGTTGTATCTATAAGTCACTGCCATACCCTAGTTCAAAAAGTTTTCTCCTACGTTACCTTCTAGGGGCTCTATAGTTTTGCATTTTAGACTTAAGTCCATCATCCATTCTGCATTAATTTTGGCAAAGGGTGTAACGGACATGTCTAGATATATTTATATCTTTTGCGTGTGGATGTCGAGTTGTTCTAGTACCATTATTGAAGAGACTATCTTTGCTCATTGTATTGCCTTTGCTCCTTTGTCCAAGATCAGTTGACTGTATTTATGAGGATCTGGTTCTGGGCTCTCTGTTTCATTTCACTGATATACTCATTCATTCTTTCATCGATATGACACTGTTTTGATTATTGTAGTTTTTACTTCCTGTAAGTCTTGAAGTTTTGTAGCATCAGTAGTCCATGTCTCTTTTTCTCCTTTAATATTGTGTTGGCTATTCTGAGTCTCCATATAAGCATTAGAATCAGTTTGTTTAATAATCATCTAATTTTAAATACTTTTGGATACACACACCTAAGAACAAGGTCATTCCTTTGGAAAACCATAGTACGATAAACATATTTAGGAAACTTGACATTTCTATGATATTATCTAATATGTATATTAGATATTTATATTATCTATAGTCCATATTCAAATTTCACCAATCGTCTCAATGCTTTCCTTTAGAGCAATTCTTTTTTAATCTAGGATCACAACCGTGTCTATTACCAGATTTTTGATACCTTGTTTTAACTATAAGATCATCTTTCGTAGCCACACTTGTCTGGGGCAATGAGCCTTGGTGATTCAAAAGAAGGAGGCAATGCACCAGGAGAACAAAGGGCTGCTGTAACTGCCCCTCTTCCACCATGTTCTGCCCTGATAGAAGGGCAATGCTGGTGATGGATTTGCCTTCAAGGAGGAACTGAATCCAGACTATGAGGTTCACCCATCACAGCTAGGAAGAGCTAAGCCCACCATAGGTAAGGTGGGCCACCTTGTTTAGCCCTACCAACAAATTCACAGCCACTCCAAGGAGCAGTAAGGAAACAGCCTCCTCAGACTGAGTGCTATAGGTGGACTGATTTATTTGACTTCAAAGTGTTAATGTATATAAAGAATGTTATATAAAGAAGGAAAGCCCTCACCAAGTTATTATTATCATTGCTACTGTTTTTTCTATTCGGATCCTGATTTTGGTGAATAGAACTTTAATGTCCATTCACTCATTCAACACCTTTATTTAGTTACTTCTTTGTGTCAAGTCACATACCAGACACTCAGTCTATCTTCCCTTGTAGTGAACTCTTACATCCCCAGCTACAGAAATTAATTCTTGAAAACCAATTCAATTAAATTATTCTGGAAATAACAATTACAGAAAGAATTTGCTAACCTGATAAAGAAGCAAGCACTGACATTTTTAGTGTGAGGCTCTACTTGGTAATTTACAAGGTTCAAATTTGTGTATCAAATTTTGAGAGCTTTCTCTAGGTAAAATTCCAACCAACTCTACCCCATCTCTATCCCAACATTCTCCTAAACATACTTCTAAGAATGCACATGAGCCACTTGATTAATTGGAAGGAGATCTAGGGCTTCAGATCATGATTATATTATTCCTCAAAGGCCTCACAGAAGCAATTGTCAATTTTATTTTAGGTCACGGACCATTGTGACAATTGGATATAAAGAGTTCCTCTGCTATAACAAGGGACATACAGATAAATTTCACATATCCCTATTCTAGAGACAAAGTAATGGTATTGCTCATCAATTACCTAGTTTTGTCTTTGGAGTTTGGCTTTTCACTTACCTCTTTGGTGAATAATCTCTGCAACTACCTATCCTAAATGGCCTAACTGTTCCTTTAGGCTAATTGCATTGGGTTCCAGCAGAGGAGAACTACTTGGTACTATATGAAGGTTTATTCAGGGCTTGTCAGAATCAAGAAAAGCAATGAGCTTGCCCTGGTTGTAGTGTGCTCAGCTTAAAAGTTTATTTCTTATGCTGCCATTTTCTATTAACTCTGTTAAATGACAGGAAGTAAAAAGGAGTACAGTTAATATAATCTAGATGATATAAGCCATAAATATTTTTAACAGGTAAAACAAAACAAAACAAAACAAAAGGCATACTTTAAAAGAAATAACTGGCTAAATATCTAAAGGTATAAAAAATAAATCTGTTCAAAAATAAAACAAGTCCCAAAATATATGAAAATGAACACACATACACATGTGATAAAAAGTCAAGTAGCTATGGCTCTCTAGATAGGAACTGGCAGGGTCTTTAAGACTAAGGCAGCTAAAGAACAGGGAGGATGGACTTGCTTCCCTGATCCCAGGCAAGGCTTCACTGTACAGGGGTTCTAAGGTTCATATCTTTGGTGTGACAGCTCCAGAAACAGCTTTCACCTTCACATACACATTACTATAAGCCAGGTACATGGCAATCATTTTTATTTATTAATTTTTTATATATTTTTTCATGGCAATAAGTTTTAAATGCACTTAGTTGCTTTCCCTTTTTATGTTCTCAACACTTATCTGTACCCACAACCTATCTTCTAAAAAAAGAAAAAAATGAGACAACATCCAAACTAATATTCCTAATATTATTTATTACCCAATAAACCATCAACCAAGTAGAAGTTTTAGAGGGTTAGAGTTGGCATGGTGAGAATTATAGGATTGAGTAGAGAAAGAAGTAGGAGAACTTCTTAAAAAATGGTTTCCCATAAGGATTCAGTTGGGGGAAAGGGGCAAGCAAACCCAGTATGGGAGGGTTAGAGAATCAAGGGGCTGAGCCTTCCTCTTTGTTATCTTATTAACCTCCTTTCATTGTTTAGGAAGCATCTCTGAAACCTGTATCTGCTCCCACTGGAATCTAGCATAAATTTCTCTTACAACACTTCTTTCTTGTAGTTACCTATTCCATTATTCTTTCATTCACTAGACAGTAACTAGAAATTAAGCTAAGAAGATCTCTGGCCAAGCCCCTATGTGCCTTGTACAGAACAGATGCCCTATAAATGTTTGCTAGCCCTGTACATGGAAATGAACAGCAAAAGCACCAGCAGGAAATGGTCTTCTCTAGAGGAGAATGAAAAACTGAGGGATATACAGGAGCTTGAATAGAATGAGAGTCTCAAAGGATAAAATAAAGAAAGGCAGTGATCTCTATCAAAGCATCATCTCGGCCTTGGAAAGGATAGGAGTGAATAAATATTCAGGAGGAAATTTCAAAAGGTAGAGGTAAACAATGAGGGTGAAGCTGTGAATTCCAGGCTCCACAGTAATCTGGAGAGACATTTACAGAAGAACCGAAGTCCATATGTGAGATACAAACATCCATCTGCCACATTCAATTTGTACTGTTACAAAAACTACAAACAGTACTCACATTAAAGATGATGTATATTAGAATGTGAAGAATCATCCCAAATGTTTACTCTTAATACTGTAACATATGACAAATGTTGGCTTTGGCCTATATTAAAAGAGATAGCAATTACTATTTGGAGGAAGTCAGATCACCAACATATCTAAAATGTAATTTATCACATTCAGAATAAAGAACAGTTTGATGGAGTCCCACTTGTTGATTTTTGCTTTTGCAAAAAGCTGTGTCCAAAAAATCATTGCCAAGACTAATGCCCAAGAGCTTCTTCTCTATGTTTTCTTCTAAGAGTTTTATGGTATCAGGTCTTATATTTAAATCTGATCTATTTTGAGCTAAGTTTTGTGAGTAGTGTAAGATAGGGGTACTATTTCATTTTTCTGCATTTGTTTATGTTTTCCCAAAAACACCTACTAAAGAAACTATCTAAATTTAAAGCTTCTTGACAGCAAAAGGAACAATCAACGAAATGAAAAGACAACCTACAGAATGGGAGGAAATTTTTGCAAACCATTTATTAGATAAGGAGTTAAAATCTAAAAATATATAAAATAATGCCAACAACTCAATAACTAAAAAATAAACAATTTGATTTAAAAATAGGCAGGGGACTTAAATAGAAATTTGCTCAAAGAAGACATCCAAATGGCAAACAGTTACATGAAAAGATGCTCAATATCACTAACTATCAGGGAAATGCAAATCGAACACCACAATAAGATCACATCAGACCTGTTAGAATGGCTATCATCAAGAAGACAAGCGATAACAAATGTTGGCAAAATGTGGAGAAAAGGGAGCCCTTGTACACTGGGCCTTGGAACTGGTTCAGCCATTATGAAAAACAATACGGAGGTTCATAAAAAAATTAAAAAGAGATCTACCTTATGACCCAGCAATACCACTTCTGGGTATCTACCCAAAGGAAATGAAGACAGGATATTGAAGGAATATATGCACTTCCATTTCCATGTTTATTACAGCATTATTCCCAAGAGCTAAAATATGAAAAGAACCTAAGTGCCCATCAAAGAATGAATGGATAAAGATGTAGTATATATGTACAATGGGATAATACTTGATTATGAGAAAGAAAATACTGTCATTTGCAACAACATGAATTGACCTTGAGGACATTATACTAAGTAAGATAAGTCAGATAAATAAAGACAAATACCATGTTACCAGGGACTTGGCGGTTACTAGTAGAGATGCTGTTTAAGGGCACAGACTTGCAATAAGTAGTAAATAAATTTTATAGACTTAATGCACAGTAGAGTGAATATAGACAACAACACTGCATTATAATCATCAAACTTGCTAAAAGACAGGTCTTAATTATTCCTACCACAAAAAAGAAATCAAAATTATGTTAGGTGATATAGGTATGAAAAATAGCTATAGTGGTAATCATATAACATACAAATGCATCAAATCAACATGTTGTACATCATAAACATATACAATGTTTCGTGTCAAATACATATCAATTTTTAAAAAAGAACAGGGACTAAGAACTCTATCTCCAGAGACATCTTCCTAAACAACTTCAAATGGTCTTTCAGATTTTTTAAAACTCAGTTATGTATAGTCATCTTTGTGGATCATATATTCAGCCCAATCATTCACACATGATCATCTCCCAAAATTGCTTTCCTAACTCCACCAGTTCCTTTTTTACTCTGTATTCATTTTATTAACAGTAATTCAATAGAGATGGAGATCAAACTATAAAGCAGGTATATGTCAGAGGGCAGAAATTCAATGGTAGCAAAATAAACAGTGCCTTAAAGGAGATTACTATCTAGTGACCACCAGTTTTTGGTGTTTCCTGGGACTGAGTCCATAGCCACATAGATCTCCACTGCCTTCTGGGATTTTATGTCTTCAAATTTCATCTGTAGATAAAATGATCTCCCATGAAATGCTTATGAGCTACAACTTTATGCCCATAAAACACCTACTTTTCCTGTTTTCTGAATATCTTAAGTTAAAAAATATCTACTTTTGTTCTATCATTTTTATTGGAAAATTTTCAAACATATAGCAAAGTTGAAATACTTGTGTACTCACTAGATTCCACCATTAACATTTTACTATACTGCTTAACACATAATCAGTCTATGTTTAACGCATTTCAAAGAAAATTACTGACATCAGTATACATCTCCCTCAATACCTTAGCTTCCATACCATTAACTAATATTAAAGTATTTTTTTTTAAATTAAAACATAGTTGGCATACAATATTATATCAGTTTCAGGTATACAACGTAGTGATTTGACATTTATATACCTTACGATGAGTGCATACACTAAGTCTAGTAATCATCTGTCACTGTGCAAACTTATCACACTATTACTGACTATATTCGCATCACCTTTTTCACCCATCCCTCCAACCTCTTCCACTCTGGCAACCATCCACATGTTCTTTGTTTCTGAGTCTGTTTTTGTTTTGTATTGTTTGTGCATTTGTTTTCGTTTTTTTTTTTTTTAAATCCATATATAAGTGAAACCATGCGGTATTTGTCTTTCTCTGTCAGACTTATTTCACTTAGCATAATACCTTCAAGGTCCATCTATGTTGTTACAAATGGCAGAATTTCAGAGTGACACTAGAAGCACGGCAGTATGAATGGACCCCTTGATCTCTCCTCTTGAAATTACAACAAATCGACTAGCTACAATCCAACAGAAAATGCCTAGCCTAACACACAAACATGTCTGAGAGATCTGCACATCAGAGCTTCTGAAGGTGGGTGAATCAGGCAAACAAGGGAGGCAAAAAGAGAAGCATAGCAGGGTGCTGTGGATATAGCCCGAAGCCCACTGTGGGACTCCAGGAGAGTGGAGGAATCAGCCTGTGGCATGCACTCTCTGTAGCCCCGAGCATTCCTGTCTGGAACCCAATGATCAGGGCAGAGACTACGGAAGAGACAGAATAGAGGTACAACATCTGTGTTCTAGTAGCCACCACTGCCAGGCAGGAGGCCAGGTCACAGAGCCTGGCCACTTCCCCCTACCCTCCCAAATCTTGCATACCTGCACCCTCCTAGAGCTAGCAGGGGGATCCGGGGGGAAATGCAGCAGCCAGGGCAACTATCAGGCTGCAGAGCAGGAAATCTGCAAACACTAAGACACAGAGGCCAGGAGGCTCAAGCACAGTGGTCAACGTTACTGGAAGGAAAACAGCTACACGCATACTCCCACCCATCAAGGCTGATCTGGGTGAAGGCACTGGGACACCCAGGCAGCAAAACAGTGCATCTGTCTGCTGGGGCAGCAACAGGACTTCAGGAGCAGTTTAGGGGCTTGAAAAAAAATTTTTTCCTTGTGGCGAGATCTCTTAGGATATACTATCTTAACAACTTTCCCTCTCTTTCTCTCTCTCTTTACACACACACACACACACACACACACACACACACAGTATTATATATAGTATTTACTTATTTTATAACCATATCTTTTGACAACCTTCATCCAATTCTCACTTCTTCCACTCACTCCTACCTCTGAAACTACAAACCTGATCTATTTTACTATGAGTTTTGGTATTTTTTGTTTGTTTTGTTTTTAGAATCCATATATAAGTAAGATCATACAGTATTTGACTTCCTCTGACTTACTTCACTTAGTATAATTCTCTCAAGGTCCATCCATTCATGTTGTCGCGAATGGCAGTATGTCATCTTTTCTTATGATTGAGTAATATTCCATTGTGTATGTGTGTGTGTATGTATATATAAACTTAATTTATATGTGTATATATATATATACATATAAATGTATATGTATATATGTGTATATACATATATACATACCATGTCTTCTTTATTATTATTTTTTAAATTAAGTTTATTGGAGTAACATTGGTTAATTATATAAATTTTGGGTGTACATTAATTATAATTTGACATTTGTATATTCTATTGTTTACAAACTTCACCCTACTCCTAACCCTCTATATTTGACCCTCTTTATGCCGTCTACCTCCCCCTCTTCCCCATTCTCTACCTTCTGGAAACCACTAGAGTCCATTTTCCACGTCCATGAGCCTCATTTGTTTGTCCTGTTCATTTGTTGCTTTTAGGTTTATATCCCACATATAAGTGATATCATGTGATTTTCAACTTTTTCTGTCTGGCTTATTTTGCTTAGCACTATTATCTTGGGGTCCATCCATGTTGTTGCAAATGGCAGTATTTCATCTCAACTTATGGCTGAGTAATAATATTCCATTGTATATATATGCCGCAGCTTCTTTAGCCAAACATCTACCGTAAGACACTTCTGTTGCTTCCATGTCCTGGCCACCGTGAATAATGCTGCTATGAACATCGCTGTGCAAATATCTTTTTGGATATGGACTTTCAACTCAGGGATTGCTGGATCATATCTTAGCTTTTCCATACTGTTTTCCATAATGGCTCTACCAATATGCAGTTCCACCAGCAGTGTATGAGAGTTCCTATTTCTTCTCATCCTCTCCAACATTTGTTATTACTTATTCTATTGATTATAGCTATTCTGACAGGTGTGAGATAGTATCTTATTGTGGTTTTGATTTGCATTTCCGTAATAGCTAGCGATGCTCAGCATCTTTTCATATATTTGTTGGTGATTTGTATGCCTCTAGGGAGAAGTGTCTGTTCGGGTCCTCTGCTTGTTTTTTTGATTGGATCATTTGTTTTTTGTTGTTGTTGTTATTCAGTTGTATGAGTTCTTTGTATATTTTGGATATTAGGCCCTTATTGGAGGCTTTGCTTGCAAATATATTTTCTCATTCAGATAGTTGTTTCTTTACCTTGGTGTCAATTTCTTTTGCTGAGCACAAGCTTTTTAGTTTGATATCCTAAAATCCTCTTTAAGTCCAAGGTCCTTGAGTTTAGTTCCTATGTTTTCTTCTATGCATTTTATTGTTTCAGATCTTATATTCAGATCCTTAATCCATTTTGAGTTAATTTTGGTGTGTGGAGATAGACAACTGTCTAGTTTTATTCTTTTGCAAATGGCTTTCCAGTATTCCCAGCACCATTTATTGAAGAGGCTTTCCCTTATCCACTGTATGTTTTTGGCTTTTCTTTTGCCAAAAATTATTTGCCCACATAAATATGAGTTTACTTCTGGACTCTCGATTCTGTTCCATTGGTCCGTGTGTCTGTTTTGCTGCCAATACCATGCCATTTTGAATACTGTCACTTAGTAGTATAATTTGAAGTCGGGCACAGTGGTGCCTCCAGCTTTGTTTTTTGTTTTTGTTTTTTTCCTCTCAGGATCGTTTTGGCAATCCAGGGTCTTTTGTGCTTCCATACAAATCTGATGATTTTTTGTTCTATTTCTTTAAAAAATGCGGATGGGATTTTGATGGGAATAACATTAAATGTGTATAATGCTTTAGGTACTATGATAATTTTAACTATGTTAATTCTCTCAATCCAAGAACATTTCTTTGTATCTTCTTCGATTTAATAGGGTCTGTAGTTTGCATTATACAGGTCCATCACATGTTTTGTTAAATTTATTCCTAGGTATTTCACTCTTTTTGTTGCAACTGCAAAGGAATTATTTTTTCCACTTCTTTTTCTGATGCTTCATTATTAGAGTATAGGAATACTATTGATTTTTGAACCTTGATTTTGTATCCAGAAAATTTACTCTATTTGCTTAGTGGTTTTAGTAGTGTTCTTGCGGAGTCTTTAGGGTTTTCTATATAAAGAATCATGTTATCTGCAAATAGTGACAGTTTAACTTCTTCGTTTCCTATTTGGATAGCTTTTATATCTTTCTCCTTTCTGACTGACTTGCTAGAACCTCCAATGTTATACTGAATAACAGTGGCGATAGTGGACAGCTTTGCCATGTTCCTGATCTTAGAGAGAACGTTTTTAGTTTTTCACCATGAAGTATAATGTTGGCTGAGGGTTTGTCATATATGGCCTCTATGTTGTTAAGATACTTTCCTTCTATACCAATTTTGTTAAGTGTTTTGATCAGAATGGATGCTGTATCTTGTCGAAGGATTTTTCTGCATCTGTTGATATGATCATATGATTCTTATGTTGTAATTGGTTTACGTAGTGTATCACATTAATCAGTTTGCGTATGTGCCTCTGGGATGAAGGCCAATTGATTGTGGTGTATAATTCTTTTAATATGTTGCTGTATTCAGTTCGCTAGTATCTTATTTAGGATTTTTGCATCTGTATTCATGAGAGATATCGGTGTGTAGTTTTCTTTCTTTGTGTTATCTTTACCTGTTTTGGGTATGAGAGTAATATTGGCTTCATAAAATGAGTTGGCAAGTATTGCCTCTTCGATTTTTTGGAAGAGTTTAAGGAGAATAGGTATTCAATCTTCTTTGAATGTTTGGTAAAATGGTGAAGCCATCTGGTCTTGGACTTTTACTTTTTGGTAGGTTTAAGATGATTGTTTCAATTTCCATACTGCTGATCAGTCTATTTAGATTTTCCAGAACTTCTTGATTCAGTATAGAAAGATTGTATTTTTCTAAGTACTGGTCCATTTCTTCTAGGTTATTAAATTTGGTGTTGTATACTTTTTCATAGTATTTTTGCACGATCCTTTGCATTTCTGCAATGTCAGTCATAATTTCCCCTCTTCATCCCTGATTTTTTTTTATTTGTGTCCTTTCTCTTTTTTCTTTGGTGAGTCTAGCCAGGGGTTTGTTAGTTTTATTAACCTTCTCAAAGAACCAGTTCTTTGTTGCATTTATGTTTTCTACCTTTTTTGTTTGTTTGTTTTCCATTTCATTTATTTCTGCTCTGTTGATTATTTATCTCCTGCTGACTTTAGGCTTCATTTGATCTCTCTTTTCTAATTTTTTAAGATGAAGCATTAGGTTGTTTATTTGGGCTTGTTCTTGTTTTTGGAGATAGGTCTGTAATGATATGAACTTTCCTCTTACCACTTTTGCCTATCCGAAACTTTTGATATGTTGTATCATCATTATCATTCGTTTCTACATATCTCTTGATCTCTCTTTGTATTTCTTCTCTGACCCAGTTATTCTTCAGTAGCATATTGTTCAATCTCCATATATTTGTGATTCCTCTTGCTTTGTTTTTGCAGTTGATCTCTAGTTTCAAAGCATTATGATCAGAGAATATGGCTGGTATGATTTCAACCTTCTTAAATTTGTTGAGGCTATTTATGTGTCCTAGGATGTGGTCGATCTTGAGAATGTTCCATGTGCACTAGAGAAGAATGTATAAGCAGCTCTTTTGAGATGGCAGGCTCTGTAAATGTCAATTATGTCCAGTTGGTCTAATGTGTTATTTCAGGATGTTATTTCCTTACTGATTTTCTGTTTGAATGATCTGTCCATATCCGACAGTGGGGTATTTAGGTCCCCTACTACAATAGTGTTTTGGTCTGTTTCTTCCTTTAGTTCTGTTAGTAACTGCTTTACATATTTTGGGGCTCCCTGATTGGGATCATAGATATTAATAAGTGTTATGTGTTCTTGGTTCATAATTTCCTTTATCATTATGACATGTCTCTCAGTATCTTTCTTTTTCATTTTTATTTTGAAGTCTATTTTGTCCAATATTAGTACTGCTATTCTCATTTTTCTCTGAATGCCATTTGCTTGAAATATCATTTTCCGCCCTTTCACTTTGAGTCTATATTTGTGTTTGGAGCTGAGATGTGTCTCCTGGAGGCAGCATATGGAAGAGTTTTGTTTTTTGATCAATTCTGCAACTCTGTCCCTTTTTATTGGTGCGTTCAATCCACTTACATTTCTGTTGATTATTGAAATATGAGGTCTTCTTATAGCCATTTTATCTTTTGCTTTCTGGTAGATCAGTGTTTTCATTGCTTCCTGTCCTTGTGTTTCTGTTTTCTTCATTTTGGTTGGCTTTTGTGGGTTTTCACTCGGGTTCTTCTTGTTTTATATTATCTATTTCAGTTCTGGTTACCATTACAAATATATAAAATATACACACACACACAGTCATCCATTTTATTCTGTGCATGACTTCTCTCCATTTTATTTTTGCGAATTTGGATCTGTGAATCCTTCCTTTTTCAGTCATTGTTGTCTCATTTGTCCCTATGTATACTGAACGTTCATTGCTATAGCAATTCTCTTATTATTTAAACTTATAATGCCCTGTTCTTAGTAAGGGTTGCACTCCTCTGCTTCTATTTGCCTGGTAGTCACTTGACTTCTATTAAGTCTTTTTTTTTAATTTGTCATTTTAAGTGCGCTGACCACTTTCAGGTTTTCCTGTAGTGCAGGACTCGTAGTGAAGAATTCCCTCAATTATTGTATATCTGAAAAGATCTTAATTTCTCCTTCATACCTAATGGAGAGTTTAGCTGGATACATTATTCTAGGCTGGTAGTTCCTTTCACTTAATAGTTTCAACATATGATTCTATTCCTTTCTGGCTTGTAAGGTCTGCGCTGAGAAGTCTGAGGATAATCTAATGTGTGTTTCATTATAAGTTAACATTTTCTTCTCCCTGGCTGTCCTGAGAATTCTGTCTTTGACAATGATTTTTGATAATTTTAATACAGTGTGTCTTGGTGAAGGCCTTTTTGGGTTGAGGTAATTGGGAATTCTGTTGACTTCTTGAATTTCAAGCTCCAGTTCATTCCTTAGATCTGGGAAATTCTCATCCACTATTTGTCTGAAAATGCTTTCTAGTTCCTGCTCCTTTTCCTCGCCTTCGATAATGCCATTCTTATGTTTCCTGTTCTGATGATATCAGCTAGTTCTTGTATTTCTCTTTCATTATTTTTCATTCCTCGGTTTCCTTCTCTCTTCTCCCTTCTGATTTATTTCTAGATTTCTGTCTTCAATATCACTGATCCTTTCCTCCATTTGGATAACTCTATTTCCCAAGCTTGCTATTTCATTTTTCAACTCTTGCAGTGTGCTTTTTATCTCCAGAAGTTCTTTTTGGTTCTTTTTGACGGTTTCAATCTCCTTGCTTTGCTCATCTAGTTGTTTTTTGAATTCCTGAAATTGTTGAATGACTCGTTTCAGAACTCATTGAGTTTTTTCAGAAGTACCATCCTGAATTCTCTGTCATTTAAGTTGCAAATTTCTATGTCTGTAATCTTATTTTCTAGAGATTTTTCTCTTTCTTTCTGAGATGCCTAGTCACCTTGTTTGTTCATGGTGTATAATGGACTATTTCTCCACCTGGGCATTAATGGAAATGTATTCTGCTTTTTTTCCCCAGAAAGAACATTTATTATATAAAGGTCTCTCTTTAGCCTGTTGCAAAAAAGG
This sequence comes from Pteropus medius, assembly GCF_902729225.1. Lineage (NCBI taxonomy): Eukaryota > Metazoa > Chordata > Mammalia > Chiroptera > Pteropodidae > Pteropus > Pteropus medius. Next base: position 407,487 of record NW_024352949.1, on the reverse strand, counting down.
CACTTTATTTTTGGTTCACAGTAGGTGCTGTCTAAGCCTCTTGGATTCCTGATTTACACAAAGCCTTCATAATTCCTTTATATAATGCCTTATTTTCTTGTAGATATTTAATCACACTCATTACCCTCAGTTTCAGTCCCTGTCAGTGTTAGCGATAGTTTTGGTAGTATTTGCTCAGATTCCCCTGGTACTCCGCGGTGTTCAGAGTTGGCAGGAGGAGAGGCCCTCTGATTTGAGGGTTGAAGGATGGGCGCTTCGGCTAAGCCTAGGTTTTGCGGCCGGTAAAAATCAACTGTTGTTTCTCTGCCATCCACTTCTCTGCTTTCTGCCCTGATGACTGGTTGCGTGGAGCTCACAGCTCTCACAGGCAGGGCTGTTCAGGGAAGTCACCTCACGCTCTCCCTTCCCCCTCCCTTCCAGGGAACTCCAGCGGCTGCAAATGGCAGCTTTTTTATTTCTCCTAGTCCACAGCCCGACACCCAGAGTTCTGACCTGTGGTAGCTCTTATTCTTAGATCCCATGCTCAGACGTCTGGTGCAGTTTGGGTGTTTTTTGTTGAGTTTTAGATGTTTAGCTTATTGTTGTTTCAAAGAGAGAGATCTGGGAATGTCTCTCACTCTGCCAGGTTTCCTTACAGCATACCATATTTTCTTTATCCAATCATCTGTGGAAGAAGACTTTGGTTGTTTCCATGTCTTGGCCGCGATGAATAATGCTGCAATGAACAGCAAGGCACATATAACTTTACAGGTAAATGTTTTCAAATTTTGAGGGTACCTACCCGAGAAGAGGGATTGCTAGGTCATATGGTAATATTAAATTTTTGAGAACCCTCCATACTGTTTTCCATAGTTGCTGTATCAATTTACATTAGTCCAGGAGTGCATGAAGGTTTGTTTTTCTCTATAATCTCTCTAACACTTGTTATTACTTATCCTGTTGATGATGGCCATTCTATCAGGTGTGAGGTAGTATCTCATCGTGGTTTTGATTTGCATTTACCTAATAGCTAGTGAAGTTGATCAACTTTTCATATGTCTGTTGGTTATTTGTATGTCTTCTTGGGAGAAGTGTCTGCTCAAGTCCTCTGCCCATTTTTCACCTGGATTGTTTGTTTGTTTGTTATTGTTGTTGTTGTTGAGTTAGATGAGATCTTTAAGTATTTGGGATATTAACTCTTATTGGAGAAGTTATTTGTAAATATTATCTCCCCTTCAGAAGGTCGCTTCTTTGTTTTGTTGATGGTTTATTTTCCTGTGCAGAAGCTTCTTAGTTTGATAAGCCCCATTCATTTATTTTTGCTTTCACTTTCCTTGCCTTTGACGTCAAATTTATAATATTCTCTTTAAATCCAAGGTCCATGAGTTTATTACCTATGTTTTCTTTTAAGCAATTTATTGTTTCAGGTCTTATATTTCGATCTTTTATCTATTTTGAGTTAATTCGGGTGTATGGTGATAGATAGCAGTCTAGTTTCATTCTTTTGCATGTGGCTTTTCAATTTTTCCAGCCCCATTTACTGAAGAGGCTTTCTTTTCTCCATTGTATATTTTTGGCTCCTTCATCAAAAATTATTGGCCCATATATATGTGGGTTTATTTCTGGGCTCTCGTTCTGTTCCTTTGGTCCATGTGTCTGTTTTACCACCAATGCCTAGGTGTTTTGACTATTGTCACTCTGTAGTATAATTTGAAGTCAGGCAGAGTGATATTTCTGGCTTTGTTCTTTTTTCTCAAGATGGCTTTACCTATTCAGGTTCTTTTGTGCTTCCACGGAAGTCTGATGATTTTTTGTTCTATTCCTTAAGAATGCCATTGGGATTTTGATGGGAATTGTATTAAATCAATGTATACTGCCTTAAGCCACATCATAGGCAGTAGGTTCCTTTTTTTCAGCACTTTAAATACTTCCTGCCACTCCTTTCTGGCTTTTAATGTTGCTGCTGAGAAATGAGCTGATAGTCCAATTATGTTTCCCATGTACATGACTAGTTTCCTTTTTACTACCATCAGGATTGTTCTTTTTTTAAATTTTTTTTTCCATTTTTATTGAAATACAATAGGCAATTAGTTGCTCATATTTACATTGTACAACTCAATGAGTTTTTTCAACTACAATTGGCATACAATAATATATTAGTTTCACTTGTACAGCACAGTGAGTAAAGATCTATATAACTCATAAAGTGACCATCCCACCAAATCTAGGACCCTTCTTCTCTCTTACATATTTATTATAACATTGTTGGCTATTTTCCTTGTGCTATACTCTATATTTTCATGTCTATTTTGTAACTATCCATTTGTACTTTTTAATCCTTTTGCACCTTTTCACGGTCTCCCCAAACTCACTCCCATCCAGTAGCCCTCAAAATATTTTTTGTATCTATGAGTTTGTCTCCATTTTTGTTGTTGTTGCTGTTTATTTTGTTCTTTAGATTCCACATGTACATAAAATCACGTGGTATTTGTCTTTCTCTATCCCACGTACTTCATTCTGAGCAATATTCTCTAGGTCTATCAAGGCAATATCTTTTTCGATCCCCTTCCTTTTAGTCTGTGTGTCTCTAACTCTGAGTCTCCTGAAGGCAGCATATGCAGGAAACTTGGTTTCTTATCCATTCTATGTTTTGGTTGCAGCACTTAATTCTTTCCCATTTGAGGTACTTGTTGATAGGAATGCAGTTATTATCAATCATTATTCCTGTTTTTGATAAATGTTTTTCCTTTTTCTTCTTTTTTTAAATTACCCCACATACACACTTCCACACCTGACCAACGGATGTTGCCGTCTCCCCTTAAGAACTGGATCTCTGAAGGCAGGGCATCTCCTCCAATGCCCTCGTGGTGTACACCCGGGGCATGGCACACCCAGGGTGCCTAGCGCACCTGGGGCCTGGCACACCCAGGGTATGGACCGTGGCTCCACCAGGGCTCAAACCCAGGACCTTCTGCGTGTAAAGCAGACGTGCCAACCACTACTCTATGGAACCACTCTGATACATGTTTTTTCTTCTTACGGAAGTCCCTCCAACATTTCCTGTAATACTAGCTTGGTGGTGATGAATTCCTTTAGCTTATTTTTGTCTGAGAAGCTCTTTATCTGTCCTTCAACTCTAAATGATAGCTTTGCTGGATAATGTATTGGTTGTAGTTCCTGGGTTTTCAATACGTTGAGTATTTCCTGCCAAATCCTTCTGTCCTGCAAAGTTTCTTTTGAGAAATCAGCTGCCAGTCTCATGGGTACTCCCATGTAGGTAACTGTTTTTCTCTTGCTGCTTTTAAGATTCTCTATTTGTATGTAACCTTTGGCATTTTAATTATAATGTGCCTTAGTATGAGCCTCTTTGGGTTCTTGGTTTTTGAGACTCTCTGAGCTTCCTGGTGTTGTATGTCTATTTCCTTCACGTGGTTAGGGAAGTTTTCCATCATTATTTCTTCAAATAGTTTTTCAACTTCTTGTTCTCCTTCCTCTCCTTCAGGTACCCCATAAAACAAATGTTTGTGCTTTTCATTTTGCCCTATAGGCTCCTTAAATTATTATAATATTCTTGGCTTCCTTTTTCTTGCTGTTCTTATTGGGTGTTTTCATTCTCTGTATCAGTGGTTTGATCCTATTCTTCATCCACTGTTAATTCCCTCTTCAATTCAGATAATGTATTCTTCATTTCTGACTGGTTCCCTTTTATAATTTCCATTTCCAATTTTATGTATTTTATCTCTTTGTTAAAGTTTCCAGAGTTCATCTATACTTCCCTTAATTTTACTGAGCATCTTTATAACCAGTGTTTTTTAAACTCTGCATCTATGAGATTGCTTGACTCCATCTTTCACTGGTCTCTGTTCTGTTCTTTCATATGGTTTCTGCTTCTTTGTCTTCCCATTTTAGCTCTTTCTATGGCTATTTCTATGTACTAAGCAAAGCTCCTAAGTCTCTCGGTCTTATTAGTGCGGCTTTGTGTAGTAGGTGTCCAGTGGCACGGTTCTGAGTGGGGTTCAGGTCAAATTTAGCCCAAGTCTGTGCCTCTTCGGGGCTACCTGTTAAGATTCAGCAAACAATCCACAGGTGCTGTGCTTATAGCTGCCTCAAAAGGCCACACTAGAAACCAAGGCCAGCTGCCACCAGCGTGAGTCTAAGAGCTGCTCAGCAAGGGGCACCTGACTAGCTGAGGATACACCTGGATGTGGCTTGGGTGGGGGCCGTAATTTGGTTGAGGCGGGGCTTCAAGGAATCCTCTGGGTGGAGTGACCTCTGTTATCCAGTTTGATGATTTCTCAGCTATGGCCATGTGACTTGAGGTGCACACTGGCAGTGGGGAGGGCTCAACAGAGGAACAATGGGTACTGCTAACACTTCTGCAGGAGAGAGAGCCTCATTTGTGGCCCTCTCACCGACAACTCCGCGTCTCACTTTAAGTCCCTGGTGACTCTCAAGCAGCCAACTTGGCACTGGTGCTCAGAGTGAGCGTGTTCGTTACCACTGAGGTCCGGTCATGGACACGGTACCTTTAAGAAGTATCTGCAGCTGCTAGCTGCCATTGCTGTAGCCTCTGTGTGACTAAGTCGCTCAGGACAGGGCAGCTTCATTTCTTTGCCCAGTCCTATGTCCTCCTGTTGCAGGGTGATTTCTTATTTCTCTCTCTAGTTGTAGTGTTTTTGTTCATCTAGATCCCCTGGAGACTCTGCTTGCTGTTTGCTCCGTGTTTCCATCATGCTTTTGATGTGGTCGCAAAAGGGGATGAACAAAGTCTCTATCATTGACACTATTTTGCCCAGTCTCTCCAGGACTGTGTTTTTATCTTTAACTTTTGCCATTTTAATTACAGTGTTACTTGCTGTGGGCCTGTTTGTGTTTATCTCATTTGAAATTCTCAGCAACTCTTAGACCTGCATGTGTTCTCTTTCCCCAGATTAGGAAAGTTTTCAGCCATTATTTCTTTAAATACACTTTCTGTTCCTTTTTCTCTTTCTTCATCTTTCAGAATTCCTATTACGTGAATATTAAAATGCTTTATGTTATCCCAGAGACCTCTTATATTATCTTCATTTTTTAAAAATTCTTTTTCATTTTGCTGTTCTGATTGGGTGATTCCACAATTTTGTCTTCCATGTCATTAATCTGTTCTTCTGTATTAACTAATCTGATTTCTATTCCTTCTAATGGATTATTCATTTCAGTTACTGTATTCTTCATCTCTGACTGGTTCTTTATTTTGTAATTTGTTGAAATTCTCTCGTAGCTCCTGTATTCTATTACCAAGCTTGGTAAGCATCCTTATGGCATTTCTTTGCATTCTTTATCAGGCAAATTACTTATCTCTGTTTCATTAGAATTTTTCTACAAGGTTTGTTCTTGTTCCTTCGTTGGAAGCATATTTTTCTGTCTCTCAATTTTGTTTTACTTTTTGTGTTTGTTCTTATGAATTGGATGAAATAACTCTTCCAATCTTGAAAAAGTGACCTCTGTAGACTGTAAAGGAGGAAATTTTTTTAGAAAGACAAGGCAGCTTATGCAGAAACATGAGGAAATGTCAGGGAAGAGCTTTGGGATTCCCTTCACCAGTACTTGGGCTTCCATATCCACCAAGGCAGCAACAATCACTATTGTCATTTTCTAAAGTTTTCTAAAGGTAAAATTTACATACAAAGAAATTCACAAATTTTATATGAACATATGCTGAGTTCTGACAAATGTACACACTTGTATAAGCCAAGCACCTATCAAGATGTACCATCGTTTTCAGAAAATCTCATGCCTAAGTACTTCTTTTTACCATTAGTTTTGGAATCTTGGAATCTAAGAGCTATATTACAATTCTCCATTTTTTTCACTTAGATATATGTATAAATATTAAATATATTTCTTTTTCTCTAGATTTCTCTCTTAACTACAAATTAAATGAAATGCAGTGACTAAAAGACAGTATTACTTACTCAGAACACTGTGATATGGAAGTTAGTTAAAAGATAATATCACTTGGAGTACACTGAAGAGCAATGCCACGTCACAAAGACAGCTCCAGCGCAGGTGATTCTTATGCTCTCTTTCAAAAAAAAGCCTTTACCTTTTCTGCAATTACCATCCCACTGTTCAATAATCCCACATTGGCAGCTGGCCTCAAGATCCTTCATTGCCAATTATTTTGAATTAACTTTTTAGCATCCCTAACTTTTGCTTCTATAAAAGAATGGTTGCATTTATCGAAATTTCATCAGAAAAGTAATGACAAGTTTAATAAAATTAGTATTAAAGTGTCTAAAGTTTGCATATCAAATGACCCTGCGAACACATGAGAATTGTAGTTTTCTTCTGGCAAACCAGCTTCATTCCCAATGAAGAGATTAATCACTATGAATGAATGAAGAAGAATCTTCTCAAATGACTTCAGGAATCAGATACTTGGACCCTTCCTGTTGACTTGGCTGGCAGACTTTTGGATAAGACAGACTCTGAAATTCAATATAGGTCACTTGAGGAAGCACACACGAAATTCTTGCAGATCACTGAGAGAAACAAGGACATTGATCTAAGATTGTACTTTTTCGGTTAATGTGAATGCAGCTATTCAATATTTCAATATTTTACACCAACCATCCACAAGCCACTAACAGTACATGTCACAAAGCATGCTTAGAATTTCCTCTTTGTAAGAGCTGGAGAGCTTTAAGTACAAAACTTACATTTTAATAAAGTGACCCATGCTATAAATTTAGAGATTCAGGACATTTCTCCTTTGGATTATTAAATTAGAACATACTCATCTTATCAAATAGTTAACCCACACAATAAGAGACAAATATATTTGTGTCTAAGATATAATAAACTATTCTATGAACATTGTTTTATAACATTTTAAATAAAATAACTGCTTAAATCACTTTCTTCCTAATCTTCTACTTTGGATAGTAAATCCATCTTGCCTTCTTTATATTCACCTCCACATTTTCAGTGCCCAGCACAGTATCTGACAGTAAGCAGCATTCATTAATAGTAAATGAATAGTAATATCAAAAGCATGGCAGCATGAGGGATCTCCCCTGATCTCTCCCCTTGAAATTAAAACAAGCTGAACATCAACATCCAATAAATAACACCCAACCCACAGAGAAGCATCTATGAGAAATCTGCACATTGGAGCAACCGAAGGTGGGCCAAACAAATGAGTCAGAGAGGTGAAACAGGAGAGAAGAACAAAAGTGCCGCAGAAAGCAGCCAAGAGCACCCTGCAAGATAGGGAGCAGGGGAGAATTTATAGGCAGTTTCTTAGCTCTTTGAAGCCCCAAACAATCCTGCCTGAGTAATCAGCATACTCCACATAGGGTAGCCCAGTGATACGGTAGAGAGCAGGGCAGAGACTGAGTGTGGAGGGCAGAAAGCTGGGTCATTGAGTCTGGTCCTCTCATTCCACCAACCAGGAATGCACCCTCCACTTCCTGCATCCTCCCAGAGCTACCACCGAGCTCCAGGGGAATCTGCATAAGCAGAATTGAAACATACACTCCTGTCACCAGTGTCCCAGGGCCACCAGTGACCCAGGCAGTGATAAGAAATAAAACAGCTGAAACCAGAGGGACAACATTTCTGGAAGAAAAACAGCAACATACACTACTGGCCTCTCTGAATACTACACCCACCTAGTCAAGCTAATTTAGAAGGAACTAAAAATCTGAGCCTTTATAAAGTCCCATTACTGCACCGAGAGTCAGTGGACTACTGAAATTGACTCTTGGGGCAGTAATGGGACTTCAGAGCCTTTATAAAGGCTCAGACTCTCATCACCCTCACATCTTTTCACAGGGGTGGAACCCTGGAACAAAGGAAACCTGGACACAGAGGAGAAAAACATCCCACCAGAGAATAAAGGGCATTTTTAACCTCAAAGCAGAGATCCAGGAGGTGTGGGCTCCACCTACTGGAAATCAAAAGCAAAACCTCTTCCTATAAACCTGCTAAGAAGAGATCACAATATAATACATTTTTTTTTCTTTTCTTTTCTTTTTTTTTTTAGAAAAGAGCAGAGTACATTCCCATTAATGCCTATGAGAAGAAATAGTCCATCAAACATCAAACAACCAAGGTGACAAGGCATCTATCTCAGAACGAAAATGAAAAGAAATCAAGAACAGATACAGAAATATGCAATTTAAATGACAGAAAATTCAAGATTGCACTTCTGAAAAAACTCAATGAGATGTAAGAAAATTCTGACCTACAGTTCAAAGAGCTTAGAAAGAAAATCAATGAACAACAAGAATATTTATTAAGAAGATAAAAGTCTAAAAAAGAACCAAATACAACTTCTAGAGATGAAGAACTCATTTAGAGATGAAGAATGAAATAGCACTCTTAGGAAACAGAGCTGACCAGATAGAGAAAAGAATTAATGATACAGAAGACAGAAATCTGGAAATGATGCAGATGGAAGAAGACAGAAACTTCAGAGTGAAAAAAAGTGAAAGAACTCTACAAGAACTATCTGACACCATCAGAAAAAAATAATATAAGAATAATAGGTATATCAGAATGAGAAGACAGGAAGAAGGGATAAAAGAGCTTATTCAAATAAATATTCAACGAAAGTTTCCCAAACCTATGAAAAGAAGTGGATCCTCAAAACAAAGAAGCAAATAGAACATCTAATTATCTTAACCCAAAAAGGCCTTCTACAAGACAGATTATATTAAAAATTGTTAATAATGACAAATGATTCTCAAAGCAGCCAAGGAAAAAAAGGGAGCAACTTACAAAGAAAAACCCATTAGATTATCATCAGACTTTTCAGCACAAACATTACAAACTAAGAGGGAGTGAAACCAAATATTCAGACTATTGAAAGAGAGAAATTACCACCCAAGAATAATATATCCAGCACAGTTCTCTTTTAGATATGAAGTAGAAATAAAGACCTTTTCAGACATACAAAAGCTGAAGGAATTTTCCACCACGAGGCCTACATTATAGGAAATACTGAAGGTGGTCATTCTACCTGAAATAAAAGAATGAAAAAATAGATAACTATGAGTAAGATGACTAACAGAAGCAGGAAAGTACAACTTTTATTAAGAAGAGGGTATTATATTTGCACATTGATGTTCATAGCATCATTATTTACAGTGGCCAAGACATGGAAGCAACCAAAGTGTCCTACAATAGACAATTGGATAAAGAAGCTGTGGTACGTATATATGATGGAATATTACTCAGCCATAAAAAGAGATGAAATACTGCCATTTGCAACAACATGGGTAGACCTCGAGATAATCATGCTAAGCAAAATAAGCCAGACAGAAAAAGATGAAAATCACATATCACTTATATGTGGAATATAAACCTAAAAGCAACAAATGAACAGGAGAAACAGAGATTCATGGACATGGACAATAGACTAGTAGTTATCTGAGGGGAGGGAGAAGAGGGCAGAGGGGAGTTAGATGGGGTAAAGGGGGTCGAATATGTGGTAACATAAAGAAATCTAACTATGGGAGGTGAACACACAGTGTAAATATATATATGCCTGCCCGTTAAAGTGTATAGCTGAAACTTATTGGATTTCATTAACCAATGTCACCATAAAAAAATTAATTAATTAAAAAAAAAAGAACAGAGTATTATAAGCTTAAGTATTACACAATGGTTAAAGGTAAAAAAAAAATCTTTAAAACAGAAGAAGTCAACAGCTACTGCAACCTAGAAATGAACATACAGCATAAACAGGGATAATATGAGACAACAAAAACAGAAAAGGGGAGAAGGTAAGGAACTGAATCTGCAAAGGACAATGGAGATAAGGCAGAAGCAGAAGAAAAAGGACTTCTGTATAAATATAACTTTCCTTTACAGAAACTTAATGATAACCTCACACAAAAATCCAGAACTGAGACACATAACATAAAACGAGAGAGAACGGAGGCAGGAAACCATAAAACATGACTAAATAAAAATAACAGAAATATAAGGACAAATAACAAGGCTGGAGTTACCACTCTGCATGATTTCAAATTATACTACAATTCGACAATAATCAAAACAACATGGTGTTAGCAAAAAACCAGACAGAAAGAACAATGGAACAGAAATGAGAGCCCAGAAATAAACCCACATATACAGGGTTAAATAATTTTGACAAAGGAGACAAAAATATACAATGGAGAAAAGAAAGTCTCTTCTGGGAAAACTGAAAAGCCACAAGCTAAAGAATGAAACTACACTCCTATGTGTCCCCACACATCAAAATGGATCAAAATGGATCAAAAACCTAAATAAAAAACTTGAAACAATAAATTGCATTTATTTATTACAGAGGCACTATTCTTATGGACCTTGAATTTAGAGAGGATTTTATGAATTTGACCTCAATGGCAAGGAAAGTAAAAGCAAAAATAAATGAATGGGACTATATCAAACTAAAGAGCTTCTGCACAGTAAAAGAAACCATCAATAAAACAAATCGGCAATCAACTAAGGACATAAACAAGAAGCCACTTTGAGAATGGTAGGACGAGTGGAGACATAGAACAGCTGGTTCCACACCTGTGTCTGGCAGTTAAAAATGGGGAGGGATATCTTGGCTGTGGAGGTACCCCTTAAGGAGTGAGGGGTCCCAGCCTCACATCAGGGTCCCCAGTCCAGGGTTCCAGTGCTGGAAAGAGAAGTCCCCACAACCTTTGGCTATGAAAACCAGTTGAGACTATGGTTGAGTTAGACAGAGGGAACTGTAATTCCTCTTAAAGGGCCTGTGAACAAACTTATTTGTTGACGACTCACTTGCTCTATTCTCTAGTGCTAGGGCAGCTGCTCGAGATGCGTCAGAGACATAAGGGGTGAAACTGAGTTGTCTGGCTTCAGGGCCAGGGCTGGAGGGGCAGATTTCTCCCATAGAGAAGTGCTGGCAGAGGAAATGGTTTTCTTGTCCAGCCCTCCCCTCTCCAGGCTTGTAGATGCAGTCAGCTGGCATATCTTGAGTCTCCATCAATATAGTTAACACTGGTCAACCTGCCCCACCCAACTTTCAGTTCCACTGAAGATGCTTGCAGAGGCTTTTCCATACACATGGCCTGTCTTCGCTCATGCTGTGGATGTTCCTAAAATCTCTCAAAGGTTCACAAAACTATTAAACAAACAGCATCTGGCCTTTGAATGCCCTGTACCTCTCACTGAGCAGCGCCAAACCTGGCGGTAGTGGTGCCTCTCTAGGCACCTCTAATCCCAGTGCACGTGGTAGCCATCTGTGGATTACTTGGTGGATCATGCCAGGTGGTGCTGGGCAGGGCACACGTTGTGGCTGAACCTGCCTGCAGCAGGCCCCTCCTGGGAGGCCTAGAGGCTGGTAAGCCAGATCGAGCAGAAGCACCATCCAGGGCTGCACTGGAGGACAACACACCCAAAGGACAGACTGGACAGGCACCAGAGTTCTGCTAAAGTGAATCCTACTTTGTAGGGTTAATCCTTCACTGGCCAGTCCTCATTAACTCATCAACCAGGGATAAGTCCCTCCCACTGATGTGCAAACAGTGACCAAGGCTCAACTACAACAGGAGGGTACACACAATCCATACAAGGAACATAGCTGAAACACCCAGCTTGGGTGACCAGATAATACTGTGCAACTGGGCCCCACAGCACACCCACTATATAAGACCACTCTACTAACACTGGGAGACATAGCAGCCCTACCTAATACATAGAAAAAAAAAAATACAGGGAGGCAGCCAAAATAGGGAGACAAAAAAACATGTCCCAAATGAAAGGATAGAACAAAGCTCTAGAAAAAGCACTAAATAAAATGGAAACAAGCAATCTACCAGATGCAGTTTAAAACACTGGTTATAAGGAAGCTCAATGAACTGAGAGGAAGAGTATATGAACTCAGTGAGAACTTTAACAGAGAAAGAAAACATAAAAGTAGAGATAGAAAACAAAAACAACCAGTCAGAAATGGAGAGTACAATAACTGATGAAGAATACCTTAGGAAGTATCAACAGTAGAGTAGATGATTTAGAAGGTAAGGTAAGGTAGCAGAAAACATGCAATCAGAACAGCAGTAAGAAAAAAGAATCTAAAAAAATGAGGATAGTTTAAGGGGCCTTTGATACAACATCAAGCATACCAACATTTATATCATTGGGTTACCAGCGAAGAAGAGAGCAAGGAAGTGAAAACTTATTTCTAGAAATAATGATGGAAAACTTCCCTAACCTCGTGAAAGTAGAGATATAGGCCCAGGAAGTGCAGAGAATCCCAAACAAGGTGAACCCAAAGAGTCTCAGACCAAGATACATCAAAATTAAAATGCCAAATGTTAAAGGCAAAGAGAAAATCTTAAAAGCAGCATGGGAAAGGCAGTTAGTTCCCTACAAAGTAGCTCCCATAAGACTATCAGCTGAAATTCATTGAGCATCTGCTATACTCACAAGGTAGTAGTAGACATCGTGTGTCATTAAATTTAACATACACCTTTAAGTATTTTTACCTCCATTTCACTCATTTAGGAACTAGTTTCAGAGATGCTTAAAATATTCCCATGATAAAAGAGCCAATAATTATAAAGCCCACAATCTCACTGAATAGCCCTGAGCATTAATGCTAGCGGCTTTTGCACTAACAGATATTAAGAGAAATAATCTCCATTAAATTGGTTATTATATTTGCTATATTATATTTTCTTATTTCTATATTATTGCTTTGTCCTAATATGAAAACTTTTCTGAGTTATCACTACAAGATCTATCAGTGCTTTTCATGTGTACTGGATCTGTTTACATGCAGTACTTTGAGCCTTGGCACTGACTTGTGTCTCCTTCATTACCTCTGCCTGCTTGCTTCTGTTGCATGTACATTTCCACACTCACTGAAATCTTCTATTTTAAAAATAATTTAAAGTATAGTTTGGAACAGCAAAGGATACATAAACAAACATGTGAATTGCCAAGTTAAGTCTAGTAAGAATCAGAAGTATTAGGGTAGAGGTGGTGGTCCCAGGGGTGATGAGTCTCTCAGCAGATAAGATAAGCAAGGGATGAGGTGCCTGCCAGGAAGGAGAAACAGAAGGCGACAAGGGGTGAACTGAATAAACCAGAATGCCACTGTTTGGGCTTCCAACTTAATATTTATACTTCAACTTCAGATACCATTTACTGAGCTGTCATTACTTACTGGCAGCCTTCTGGGCACTTACATACGGAATTTTCCTAATTTCCTTGAATAAGCAAATTAGGTAGCTATTAATAATCTGAGTCATAGCTATGGAAAAGGAGAATCTTGGCAATCAAAGAGCTTGTCCATGCATATCTAACATCCCGACTTTTCCAGCTGCTACATGAAATTAGCCTGCATCAGGGAGCTAAAGGGGCAAGCAGTTAATACAGTTGATCTTTGAACAATGCAGGGGTTAGTGGTGCCGAAAACCTGCACGTAACTACAGCCAGCCCTCCACATATGCAGATTCCCAACTGCTGAGTTGACAGCTGAACACAGGTTTGAACTGTGTGGGTCATCAGAAAAATATCTGCATATAAGTGGACCCATGCAGTTCAAACCCATTTTGTTCAAGGATCAACTGTAGTTCCTTATGAAATACTGGCTGAAAACTTTGGGACACTGAATGTTTTTGGCAAATCCTCAAATAGCGGGAGCCACTAAGAACAAAGAGATAACCAAGAACTCAAGCTGGGCTGATTGACAAGGTGCATCTCCTATAAGAGGCCAGCGTGTTAAGACTAGAAGAGGTGGCTGCTTAATCTAATGCACAGAAACCAAAAAAAGGGGAGGGGGAAGGGGAGGGGGAGAGGGAGGAGGGAGGGGAGGAGGAGGAGGAAGAGGAGGAGGAAGAGGAGAAATAAGGAACATGTTCCAAACAAAAGAAAAAGATAAATCTCTAGAAAGTGACCTTGATGAAATGGAGATAAGTGTTTTATCCAACAAGAGAGTTAAAAAAAAATGGTCAAATAGAAACTCACAGAGGTCAAGAGAACAATGCATGATCGAAGTGAGAGTTTTAACAAGAGGCAGAAAAATTTTTTTAATTACAAAACAGAAGTCATAACAGAATAACTGAACAGAAAAATTCATTAGAGGGGTTCAAAAACAGTCTAGATCAAGCAGCAGAAAGGATCAATGAATGTGAATACGGGGAAGTAGAATTCATTCAGAGGAGCAAAATTAAAAAAGAACGAAAAAGGGGAGATAATTTGAGAGACTTATAGAACATCATGGGGGCCAATATATACATAATAGGTGTCCCACAGAGAGAAGAGAGAAAGAAAGGGAAATAAACTGGCCAAAATACTGGTTGAAAACTTTCCTAACTTGAAGAAAGAAACTAGGCCCAGAAGTTCCAAATGAGAGAAAACCAAAAACACACTCACTGAGACACATTATAATTAAATTGTCAAAACTTAAAGATGTAGAAAGACTCTTAAAAGTAGCAAGAGAAAACTAACTTGTTATAATAAGAGAAGCCCTATACGACCATCAATGGATTTTTCAGCAAAAATCTAACTGGTCAGAGGAAGTAAATGATATATTCAAAGCGCTGAAAGATTTGAACTGCTAACCAAAAATACTCTACCTGGTAAGGATGTTCTTCATAAATGAAGATGAGATAAAGAGTTTCCCACTCAAAATAGCCAAAGCAGTTCATTACTACTAGATTAGTCTTGCAAGAAATATTAAAGGGAGTTCTTTAATTGAAATGAGAGAACTCTTGTAACATGAGAACATAAAAGTATAAAATTCAGATATAAAGGTAAATATATAGTTAATTTAAAATGGTCTAAAATTGTAATAGTTGTGGGTAAATCACTTATAATTCTAGTATAATGGTTAAAAAACAAAAGTATTAAAAATACTATAACTACAATAATATGTAATGGATACGAAATATAAAAAAATGTAAATTGTGATATTAAATGCCAAAATGTGGGGAAGTATAAAAATTTAGTTTTTGCATGCATTCGAGCTAAGTAGTTATCAACTTAAAATAGACTGTTAGAACTATAAGATGTTTTATGTAAGCCTCATGGTAACTAACCATACAACAAAAATACAGAGTGGATACATAAAAGATAAAAAAGAATCAAAATATACCACTATAGAAAATCATTAAATCATGAAGAGAGGTGGAATGGAAAAAACAATACAAAATAGTCTAAACATAATTTTAAAAAATGCAGTAGTAAGTCTATACCTATGAATAACTTTGTATGTAAATAGACTAACTTCTATAATGGAAAGACATAGAGTGGCTAATTGATTAAAAAAAGACCAACATTATGCTGCCTACAAGAGACTCACTTCAGCTTTAAGGACACACACAGACTAAGTGACGGCATGGGAGGTATTCCATAAAAATAGAAACCAAAAGAAAGCAGGAGAAACTATACTTATATCAGAAAAAGTAAACTTTAAGACAGAAACTGTAACAACAGCAACAACAACAAAACAAAGATGGTCATTATATAATGATAAAGGGATTAATACATAAGGAGGATACAAAATTATAAATACTTATGCACCCAGCATATGAGCACCTAAATATATGTAGTAGGGAAATTTGATACTCCACTTTCAATAATGGATAGATCATCCAGATGGAAAATTAATAAGAAAACATTGGACTTAGATATGTTACATTAGATGGACTTAAGAGACATGGACAGGACATTCCACATAAGAACAGCAGAATGCACATTATTTTTGGGAGCACAGGGAACATAATCCAGGATAAATCATATTAGGACACAAAACAGTTCATACTAAATTTAAGATTAAAATCATATCAATCATCTTTGCCAACTACAATGGTTTGAAACTAGAAATCAATTACAGCTAGAAAATTAGAAAATTCACAAATACATAAAGATGAAAAAACATGCTCTTGGACAACCAAAGGATTCAAAAATAATAATAATAAAAAAAACCTGAGGCCAATTAAAATGAAAATAACATACTATAACTAATAAGATGTAGCAAGACCAGTTCTATGAGGGAAATTCATAGAGATAAATGCCTACATTAAAAAAAGAAAAGATCTTAAACAACCTAATTACACTGTAAAAAAACAGTGAAGAACAAACTAAGCCCAAAGTTGGTAGATGAAAAGAAATAACAAAAATCAGAGTGAAAATATATGATAGAGACTAAAAAGACAATAGAAAATATCAATGAAACCACGAGCTGTTTTTTTTTAAGATAAACAAAACAGTCAAATCTTTAGCTAGACTTACAAAAAAAAAGAGGACCTCATGTAAATAAAATTAGATATAAAAGAGGAGACATTACAACTGACACCACACAAATATAAAGAATCAAGAGATTACTCTAAACAATTATATGTCAACAAATTGGACAACCTAAAAGAAACGGGTAAATTCTAGAAATGTATATTACAACCTACTAAGATTAAATCATTAAGAAATAGAAAACCTGAACAGATTAATTAGTTAGTAAGGAGACTGATTTAGTAATCAAAAGCCTCCCAACAAATAAAAGTCCAGGACTAAATGGCTTCAATAGTGAATTCTGCCAAACATTTAAAGAATTAATAACAAACCTTCACAAACTTCCAAAAAACAGGAGACAAGGAAACAATTCCAAACCCATTTTATGAAGTCAGCATTACCCTGCTACCAAAACTAAACAGGGACAATACAAGAGAAGAAAATATAGGCTAATATCCCTGATAAACATAGATGCAAAACTCCCTGACAAAATATTAGCAAACCAAATACAACAATTCACTTAAAGGATCACACACCATGATAAAGTGGGACTGATTCCAGGGAAGCGAGAAAGGTTCAACATCTGCAAATCAATCAACGTGACCAACCAAATTAACAAAATGAAGGTGAAAAATCATATGATCATCTCAATAGATACGGAAAATGCATTCAACAAAATTCAATATTCATGATAAAAACTCAACATACTGGATATAGAGGGAACGTAGCTTAACATACTAAAGACTGTATATGACAAGCCTATAGGTAACATATTCAATAGTGAAAAACTACAAGCCTTTCCTCTAAAATTAGGAACAACAAAAGGAAGGAAGCCCACTCACTCCACTTTTATTCAACATTGTACTTCAAGTCCTAGTCTGGGCAATTAGGTATGGGAGAAAAAAAAAAAAAGACATCCAAATTGGAAAGAAAATAGTAAAATGGTCTCTGTTGCGGATGACATGATTTTATATATGGAAAACACAAAAGATCCAATTAATTTATGGCAAATGAGTTACTAATATATACTGGATTAAGGAATAGTCTCATTAATAAATGTGTGTGGGGAAACAGCCATATTCAAAAGAATGAAACTGGATCCCTGTCTTACACCATATACAAAATTTAAGTCAAAATAGATTAAAGACTTGAATGTAAGACCTAAAACCATAAAACTCCTAGAAGAAAACATAGGCAGTAATCTCCTTGACACAGGTCTTGGTGATGGGTTTTTTATTTGACACCAAAGGCAAAAAAATAAAAAGGACTATATCAACTATATTACACTAAAAAAATCTTCTGCACAACAAAGAAAACCATCAGCAAGAGAAAAGGTAACCTTTTGAATGGGAGAAAATGTTTGCAAATCATTTATCTGATAAGGGGTTAATTTCCAAAACACATAACAAATTCATACAACTCAAAAGCAAAAAGCAAATATTTAGATTTAAAAATGGGCAAAGGAAATAGACATTTTTACAAAGACTATATCCAAATGGCCAAGGGATATATGAAAAAACACTCGATGTCACTAATCATCAAAACCACTATGATCTATCATCTCACACTTGTTACAACGGTGATCAATTAAAAGACAAGAGATAACAAGTGTTAGCAAAGATGTGGAGAAAGGGAACCCTTATGCACTGTTTGTGCAAATGTAAATTGGTACAGCCACTATGGAAAACAAAATGTTCCTCAAAATACTAAAAACAGAACTATCATATAATCCAGAAATCTCACTGTTGGCTATATATCCAACGGTAATAAAAATAGGATATACGCATTATCATGTCCATTGCATCCTTATTCACAATAGGTAATATATGGAAATAACCTACTATCAGTCAATGCAAGAGTAAAGAAGATGTGTTTGGGTGTCTATATTTACAAATTATATACAAATATACATGTATACACACAAAGGATTATTCAGTCATGAGAAAGAAGGATATCCTGCCACTCCTTACAATGTGGATAGAACTTGAATGTATTAAGCTCAGTGAAATAAGCCAGACACAAAAATACAAACACTATATGTTAAAACTTATAATTGTAATCTAACAACAATAAGTCAAACTCATAGAAACAGAGAGTAGAAAAGTGGTTGCCAGGGCTTTGGGTGGTGAGCAAGATAGGGAGAGATTGTTAAAAGAGTACAAAATTTCAACAGATAAATATGTTCTGAGGATCTAATGTAAAACATGATGATTACAATTAATAAAATTGTATAAAAAATTGAAATCTGCTAAGAGTAGAACTTAAATATTCTCATCCCCTCTTCACCACCAAAGATAAATATGGGAGGTTGTGAGGTAATAGATGTGTTACTTAACTAGATGGAGGGAAACTTTCCTAGTGTATACGTGTATCAATCGCCATGATGTATACTTTAAATATCTTTCAATTTCAGTAGTCAATAATACTTCATTAAAGCTGAAAAAAATCACAAGGGAAAATGCCAACTCTCCTAGGAAATAAGTATTAGTAGCAGTTAGTTTTGATTTAAACATTTCCTATAAATTTTACCTAGTTCTTGTATTCCAGAAAGTGAGTAAATTTGGAATGTGGTGTGAGTTTGAAGAATCATACTCAACTTACAATCTTTACACTCACTGGTTTTGAGATGGAGAGAGAATTTTACTTAGAGGAATGCAAGCTTTTTACTTAGAGGAATGCATATCACAGCTTTGACACTTCATATATACATATATATTATTTCTTACTTTGGTTTAAAACCCCAATGTGTTTTTTTTATTTGTGATTTTGAGATAGCTTAAAATTTTCCAAAGGTTTAATTTAAGTCAATTTTGTTTCTCAGGCAGCAAGATGTAAAAGCTCTGTATTTTTCTTTCTAATGAAAGGAACTGGCCTAGTTGGCAATGAGAGAGTTACTGTTCTAAAAAGTACATCTGTGGTTACTTTAATACACTCATTTATGTTTAGGGTGTCCTTTTCGCATTTCAAGATATTGACGGTATCATATTATTTATGCAGCCTAGTTTCTGTAGTTCAAAATAAAGTAGATACGACTTAAAACAAAAACAAGAATTCTTATCAGCAAAACTGAATGTTAAAAGAAATCCTCAGATATACTGAGGTGAAAATATTTTAAACCAATTACTGTATGCCTGGTCAGAGAGCATTCAAATGGGAGGGCAATGATATAAAAGTATCTGTAGACACACAAGGACTTAGAAACAGATCTTCTCTAGAGTTAATATTTGTTTAAGGATGACTTACGGAAAATAAATATTTGACCCAAGAAAGAATCTACATACAATATAGGCTGAACAGTAGTAATCAAAGACTCTAGTAAAATTGAGAGCTAAGCTGAAATATATATTAATTAATAAAGTTATAAAAAAATCTGAAAGTATAAAAGGTAATGAGAGCGAAGGGGAAAATAATAGTGTGCTAAGATTTTGCCTTTTTGGTAAGGCAGGATATAGAAATTAATTTTAGAAGTATATAGATTAATAAATGTTTAAATGGGCATGCTGAAAATGTAAGAATAACCACTTAAGCAACAGTAAATAGATTAAATAATTTTTAAACTCACTACAGGAAAAAATATGGGACAAAATAATGACACGTCTAATAAAAGGAGGAAACATAACAAATTTATAACAACCTAGTTTGAACAATACCAACTCAGTTTCAATACTATACAAAAATTCTGCTCTTGTACATTTCCATCTCTTCCCCTTTATATCATTATCGTCACAGATTACATCTTATACATTGTATGCCCATTAACAAAGACTTATAATTAATGGTCCACACATTTGTTTATTATATAAAAAAAAACAGAGAAATTACAAATAATACCAAAAGTACCACAACACAAGTAAAGACTGCTGGTGGTAGTCCCCTGGAGTTTAGATATAAGAGACTTGGCCAACTGCCTGTGAAGCAATACTTAAACTTTTCAAAGCCTAAACTCACAGTTAAACAGCTCTAGCAAAACTGTCATATGTTGACAGAACATCTGTCAGCAGACCCAAGCCTATGAAGTGAAAGCAGTAGTCTCACTGAGATTTTTCCATGGACCACAACTGAAAATATCATCTTTCTGTAATTTTTCAAGTTAAAACTTTGTTACAATGGCTACCTTAAGCTGGCTTTATCTGATATTCATAGATCATTTTGATAGTAGGAACAACTTCTGGAAGAAAAACCTCAGAAAGGAAAGTAATCCAAATAACCTATATTTTCTCTTAAACGATCTGTAATTTTTAAAAGCTAAGATATGTAACTTTTTGTTCAAATAAAACCAGTAACCAAGAAAACAGACCTTTCTTTCTTCCCCCACCCCACCACCCGCAGTTAGAATACTGTATCAGTTTGATACTGCAATCTTAACCATCTATCTCTTTATCTTTTGGTGTCATTTTATATGTGTCTTCTTGGCTCTGGTATCAACATGCTTATTATTTTCTCTCTTTTCCATGTTTAAAACTGGACATAAAGTCAGTATTACAATCTCCAAGAGAAATAAATGAGAAGAAACATATAGCCTTTTATATAATTTTTGTTTCACAGGGAAGAATCACATTTAAATGCTCACATACATAAGAGGTCAACACTTATCTAAAAATTATTAAAGAATAATATTCTCCTGGAAATTTTTTTTATAATAGAATTTATTTCTTAAACCAGTATGTGATTTTAAAAAACACTGTATGGTCTTTATTTTAATTATGAAACACCATTCTAACAAACACGAGTCTGTTCCTCGATATTTGGTTTGATTTTTACACGAAAGGCAAGAAAGAAGTTAAAAATAAATGTGGAACAAAAGGACAGAATTCACTATACTTCATGAGTACATCTAATTATGTACTCATGATTAGTATGTTTCTAGCAAACTTGGCAGGATATGAGAGGATGGTAAACTGAGTTTGTATGCCCTTGTTGGGCCACCAGTCTACCTTCCCTTACAGCTTTCCCTAAACTAGGCAAGGGGCTAAAGGCAACATTATCTAAGCTACTTCAGAGCAGCATTTCAGGACAATATTGCTGCTTTGAAGTAATCAAAATAAAAATTTTCCTTCCTTTGCCAATAGCATCTTCTCTTATTTCCTACTGTCATTTCTTCAGTACTTGAACAGAATCTACGAAACATTTACTTGTAGAACATAAAGTTGCTTCCCTAGAGATCTAAAGTAACTTCACAAGTAATAAATTTGTTCTCTATAACTATGTATCCATGACACTGATAAAAATAATGATAGACACAACTCAAGTAGATCTGAGAGCCAAGAGTTTTGAATGTTAATTATGAGCCAGCCCCAGATTGGCCCAATTGCTTTAATCAAACAACTATACTTAAATCGTATACATTCCATATTCTCATTTGTGAAATGGAAACGACAAATTTACTGACATCCCACAAAAGAGAGTACATAACAAATTCTCTATTGGACTGGATTCTCATTTCTTAAATTATTTCTAAAATACTTAGAATTCTAGATGCCAGAATAAAATCAAAGAGACATTTATATTTTATGTTACCAGGGGAAAAGGTCTGAGGTCAACTTTGGAAAGGAAATAGAGATTTATTTAGAACTCTGTTTTTACATTATTGACTTGTCTAAAAGAAAAAATATGCAAAATGGCAACCTGACTTGTTCACAGATCTCCCCCAAAACAAAGAGCTGCCCTTAAGTCCCATCAGAAAGCAGAACCTCTACTTAGCAATCATTAATCAGACTTTGACGTTTTTTCCCTTCTGGTCATTTTTCTTCACCCAATAAGGAATGCTAAAGGGACTCTACAGCATCACTAGGCCAGGCCTAGGAGAGAGAATATGTCTTATGTGAAAACAGCTGGAAGCCCAGTGATTATGCTTGCTTTCAGGATTTTCTTTGTCTGCTGTGCACTAATTTAGCAGGAGAGCACTGCTGTTAAGTGATATCACCTATCTCTGCTATTGTAAGCCTTCTGTCCTATAAGGCTATGGACAGAGAATGAAAACTTCCCAAGTATTTTTATCTTAGCTGGGGTAGGAAGCTCTAGTAAACTATGTTCTTTCATAGTTGTAAATACTAGCATACATACATATTCTCACCCCCATTTCTGATTCCTCAAAAATAAGCTCGTTATCTAATTTTAAGGTCTTCCTGGAAAATATGAAAATTGTATGGTCACACTGGTTTTGCAAAGCCAATTTTCACTTATGCCACAATCATACTAGCCCTGCACTCAAGAAGCTCACAGTGTAGGAGGAAAGAACAGAAGTGTAACTGTAGGTGGTTTTCTGTTGGATATGCTATAATGGTGGCATGTGGAAGGCACCATGGCAGCACACAACAGAGAGCATCCAAGATTGCCTTGAGTTAAAAGGAAGATGCCAAGGAAGGTTCAAAGAGAAGAAGAAGGTACAAGGAAGGTTCAGGTTTTGTCATGTGGACCAATACTGTAGGAAAAGACACTCCTGGGAGAAAAGAACAGTGACCACAAAGAGAGGAAAACACAGCGAACCTTCAGTGACTATAATAAGCCATTATTATTGTGAGAACAAGACCCGCCAAAGGCCATCTTTATTCTAACCTTTGCCTTTATCTTATAGATTATCGTTATGTTGAAAACAATAAAAGAAAAAACTGTTAGCAAAAATAAGGAAAACTTCTTTATTCTACCTGGAAAATGTTATGCTTCTATGATGTGAACTCCTAGAAGGCAGAGAACATGATTGTTTATAAAATCTTTTAAGCAAGAATAAATCTGTATTATATTATGAACTATATTTTTGTTCATACATATTATTGAACCTGATAGGTCACAACATGTTTGTGTATCTGAAAGAATTAGTGTGCTAAGCAGAGTGCCTCAAAGAGGGACACACTGGGAGAGCAGTGCAGTGATATCTATGACATTTTCTCTGTCCATGAGCTCAAAGGCCAGCAACTTGTGGTCAGAGAATCAGGGAATGTATTCACCAATATCCTATCCCTGGAAGAACAGGGCCAGAAAGTAGAAAATTTTTAAACAGTGAAACTTTCTGTTTGCTTTTCCAATCCCTACTTTTGTGATAAAGAGGACATATGGGCCAAAAGGGAAGTTACATTAGATATGAAGCATTCTATTCATTCGATAATGTTTAATATTTAACTATAAGTTTATTGCTTTAACTGCAATGTTCTTAATAGCACTTCAAAGCTAGGTCAAAAGTGGCTAGTATCTCTGTAAGTAGCTGCTTGTGTTGCTGTATCAAAATTACCTATTTTGAAATCAGGAATGTCTAGCTTCTCTGAAGTAAATAAACCTTGCTCTACGTAGAAAAAACACAGTATCCTCTGGCCCTAATAAATCACATTCTTTCAGAAACAAACCAATAGAACATTACACCTTGAGAACTTCACTTAGTTTACCCTACATGTGTGATCTGAGGAAGCTGTGTTGTACCTGGCCCTTTGAAACCTATAATATTCTGCAACATTACTTCACAATTCTCTGTAGAATTTTCACCTGACTTTAACATGTTTTTCATATTCAATAACTGTGAAGTTGACGCCTCTGAACCACACAATTATAACTGTTTCTGTGTCACAGATAAATATATGTGGAAACAGTTGGGGTCATAATGGACCATTTTATTCATTATAATTTATCCTCAGTCATCTTGTGAATAGATACAGCATATCTCATATGCCATGAACAAATGAATATAATAAGGCTCAAAGAAATGACTAAAACTGTAGTATTGGGCCTTAAATTCTGTCAAGTGCAACCTCGGTACTCTTTCTATCAAGGTCCCTCAAATCTCGGGAATCAACATTTCCCCTTGGTCCTATGATTTGCGAATACTTTCTTAGATTCTGTGGGTTGTCTTTTTGCTTTCTTGATACTGTCCTATGATGGACAAATGCTTTTAGTTTTTGATGAAGTTCAATTTGTCCATTATTTAAAATTGCCTGTGTTTTTTGGTGTCGTTTCCCAAAAATCGTTGCCAAATCCAATGTTGCGAAGATTTTCCTCTCTTTTTCATCTATTTTATAGTTTTAGCTCTTAAGTTTAGATTCTCTGATTGTTAATTTTTTAATATGGCCCAACTTTATTCTTTTGCATATGGCTATCCAGTTTCCCATCACCATTTGCTGAAAAGACTATTCTTCTTCATTCGGTCTTGACACCCTTGTCAAAAATCATTTCACCATATGTATAAGAGTTTAATTTGGGGCTCTCTATTCTATTCCATTGTTTTGTATCTCTGTCCTTATGCCAGTCCCATACTGTTTTAATTACTGTAGCTTTGTTTAAGGTTTAAAAATCAGAAAGTGTGAGTCTTCCAACTTGTTACTTCTTTTTCAAGATTTATTTGGCATTCTTTGATGTAACATGATTTTCAGGATGGGTTTTCTTCTACAAAAAAAATGGTACTGAAATTTTAGAGATTTCTGTGAATCAAAAGATTGCTTTGGGAAGTATTGTCATCTGAAAAATATTAAAATTACCAATTCATGAACATGGAAAGTTTTTTCCATTTATGTATGTCCTTCTTCATTTCCTTCAGCAAAGTTTTATAGTTTTCACCGTACAAGTCTTGCATATCTTTGGTTAAATTCATTCCTAAGTATTTTATTTTTCCTGATGCTATTTACATGAAATTGTTTCCATTATTTTCTTTTCTGTATTGTTCATTGCTATTAAAAGAAATACAATTGATTTTTGCATATTTATTTGTATCTTGCAACTTTGCTGAAACTGTTTTTTAGCTCAAACTATATGGGATTCCTCCATATAAGATCATGTCATTTATATGCAGAGATAATTTTATTTATTCCTTTCTACACTGGATGCCTTTATTTTATTCAATTCATTCATTCATTCATTTCTGCCTAGCTGCCTTGTTTAAAACTTCCACTATTATATTGAATAAAAAGGTGAAAAGTAAGTATCCTTGTCCTAAACTGGATACTCACTCCCTCCCTCCCTCCCTCCCTTCATTCCTTCCCCTTCCTTCCCTTCCTTTCTGCCTAACTGCCTCAAATAGAACTTCCACTACTATGCTGAATAAAAGTAGTGAAAGGTGGGTAACCTTGTCTTGTTTCTCAGCTTACAGAAAAAGCTTTCAGTTTGTTGCCATTGACTGTGCTGTTAAGGCTGTTGGCTTTTCATGAATGTCCTATATCAAGTTGAGAAAGTTCTTTTCTGTCCCTTGTTTGTTGACTGCTTTTAGTCATAAAAGGGTGTTAGATTTTGTCAAATGCTTTTTTTTTCTGTATAGATTGAGATGATCATATAGTTTTCTCCATTAATGTGGTTTTTATGTTGATCTATTTTCAAATGGTGAACTATCCCCTGCATTCTAGGAATAAATCCCATTTGGACATGGTGTACAATCCTTTATAATATGCTGCTAAATTCAGTTTGCTAATATTTTGTTGAGAATTTTTGCATCAGTATTCCTAAGGAATGTTGGTCCCTAGTTTTTGTTTGTTTTTGGTATAGTCTTTGCCTAGCTTTGGTATCAGAGTAATGCTGGCCTCAAAGAATGAGTTAGGAAGTGTTCCTTTCTCTTCAATTTCGAGAAAGAGTTTGAGAAGGAATGGTATTAATTCTTTTTTACAAGTTTGGGAGAATTCACTGGTCATGGCTTTTCTTTGTAGGATGATTTTTGATTACAGATTTAATCTCCTTACTTGTTATAGGTCTCTTCAGATTTTCTACTTCTTCATGAGTCGATTTTAGAAGATTGGGTGTTTCTAAGAAATCGTCCTTTTTATCTAAGTTATCCGATTTCTTGCCATTCAATTGTTTATACTATTATCTTTTACAACCCTTTTTATTTCAATAAAATCAATACTTATAACTGCATTTTTGATAATAACAGTTTGAGTCTTTTCACTTTCTTTCTTAGTCAGTGTAGCTAAATGTTTGTCAATTTTGTTGTTCTTTTCAAAGAGCCAAAATTTGGTTTAACTTTCTCTACTGTTTTTCCATATTCTATTTAATTTATCTCTGTCTTAATCTTTATTATTTCCATCCTTCTGCTGGCATTGGATTTAGTTTGCCCTTCTTATTTATAATATCTTCAGGTGTATGGATAGGTACTTGGTTTGAGGTCTTTCTTTTTCCTTAATGTATATGTTTACATCCATAAATTTCCATGTTACATTAATTTCATATAAGTTTATGTGTTGTTTTAATTTTCATTTGTCACAAGGTATTTTCTAATTTTCCTTGTAATTTATTTTTTAACTCATTAACTGTTTAAGACTATATTCTTTTTTTAAGTTTATTGAGGTAACACTGGTTAATACAATTATATAATTTTCAGGTGTACATTATAATTTGACATCTATATATTCTATTGTGTGATTACCATCCAGGGTCCAGTTTCCTTCAGCTACCA